>NW_019945382.1:33655-56859 GCF_002910315.2 Salvelinus sp. IW2-2015
CCGCGCTTATACTGTAGCTACAACTGAGCGTTACAATATGCCAAGCCCCTCCCCTCGTCTCTCTCTCGCTCCATCACATGTCGCGTGGGCCCCGTGTGTGTTATAAATGACATCATGAGGAGTACACAAGAAGAGAGGAGTCTGGTAACGTCAGGCCCATGGCCCGGTCAGTCCGACACCGCTCGCCGCCTCATTTACATACAACAATATCAGGCGGCACGGCCGCTCCCAAACATACACTACAAACCATCAACTGCACGCTAAAGTCAATCTCAGTCAAAACCACCCGTTTGTCTGTCTGAGCTAGAGAGAGGTTTCGAAACACACATGTAGGTAGATCTAGCTAGGCGTCAGGTGGTGCAGAGAGAGTAAGAGAGAGAGAGAGAGAGAGAGAGAGAGAGAGAGAGAGAGAGAGAGAGAGAGAGAGAGAGAGAGAGAGGAAAGGAGGGAAAAGGGAAGAGAGAGAGAGAGAGAGAGAGAGAGCAGAGAGTGAGAGAGAGAGACAGAGAGAGACAGAGAGAGACAGAGAGAGTAGAGAGAGTTGAAGAGAGGGAGAGAGAGAGTGAGAAAGAGGAAAAAGCGGGAAGAGAGAGAGAAAGTTGAAGAGTGAGGGAGAGAAAGAGAGAGTTGGAGAGGAGAGAGAGAGAGTGAGAAAGAGGAAAGAGGGAGAGAAGAGAGAAAGTTGAAGAGTGAGGGAGACAGAGAGAGAAGAGAAGAAAGAGCAGGAGAGAGAGAGAGAGAGAAAGAGAGAGAGACAAGACATAATATGACATTCGAAATGTCTTTAATCTTTTGGAACTTCTGTGAGTGTAATGTTTACTGTTCATTTTTATTGTTTATTTCACTTTGTTTATTATCTACTCACTTGCTTTGGCAAATGTTAACATATATTCACATGCCAATAAATGCCCTTACATTGAATTAAGAGAGAGAGAGACCACAGAGTGAGTGAACGAACAGAGACAAAAACAGAGAGAGGTATACAGCAGGAGACGACAGGGGGTGGAGAGTCGTGTGTGTTTGCGTGCCGTGCGTGCGTGTGTGTGTGTGTGAGTCAGGATTGACCAAACAAAGCACACAACACAGGTACAGTATGCCAGCTGTACTTTCCTCTCCTTCCCCTCTCCTCCTCCCCCTCCACCCTCCACCCCTCCACCCCTCCTCACCCCTCGTGGTTCTGTCAGATGTAAGCCTCCTTGTCTAAGGGCCTAATCTCAGGGCGATTAGTCAACGCGTCTTGATTAAAACCTTGCAATGGCAACCTGACCCCTCTCCTCTTGTCTTACCCACGCACTGTAAAGTTGGCCCACAGTGTGTGCACAATGCCTTACAGTACAGATCAGGGATGACTTTCACATGAGTGTGAAAAATAATGAAAGAACGGCGAGTCCAGGCCGGACCCATAGAGGTTGTCTGCTGCAGCCCTGACAACAAGAGATGGGACCCAAGCCCCAACACAGGCAACCCATAACATACATAATACTTAGTATGTCTGAAAACATCTATACAGTTCCGTATCACAATATTCATTTTGCACAATATTCTATCGACATTTGACTCCAAGTATTTAATTTGTAATGTTTTTCGTTTTTTCTTGCTACTGTGGTAGTTTAGATCAGATACATGCTTCTAGTCGGCTGTACCTGGGCCAAAACCTGGTATTTTTCATCCTATGGAGTGTAGTGCGTACGTCCCAGTACATCACTGGGGCTAAAGCTGTTTGCCATCCAGGACCTCTATACCAGGTGGTATCAGAGGAAGGCCCTAAAAATTGTCAAAGACCCAAGCCACCCAGTCATGGACTTTCTCTTCTACTACCGCATGGCAACTCAAACTAATTCTTTTCAGGCAGTGCCAAGTCTCTAGAACCAAAAGGCTGCTCAAAACAGTTTTACCACCCAAAGGCCATAAGAACTCCTGAACAGGTAATCAAATGGCTACCCAAGACCTATTCGCATATTGTGTAGCCCCCCCACCCTCTTTTACGCTGCTGCTGCTCTCTGTTTATCATATATGCATAGTACTTTATCTTGCATTCATGTACATATTACTCCATATGGCCCGACCAACCAGTGCTCCGGCACATTGACTGACCGGGCTATCTGATTGGTCCCGCCACCCGCCACCTGCCAACCCCTTCTTTCACACTACTGCTACTCTCTGTTCATCATATATGCTAGTCACCTTTAACATATCTACATGTACATACTACCTCAATCGCCTGACTAACCGGTGTCTGTATGTAGCCTCGCTACTTTTATAGCCTCGCTACTAGCTGTATACAGCCTGTCTTTTTACTGTTGTTTTTATTTCTTTACTTACCTATTGTTCACTAATACCTTTTTTTCACTATTGGTTAGAGCCTGTAAGTAAGCATTTCACTGTAAAGGTCTAATTCTGTTATATTCGGCGCATGTGACAAATAACTTTGATTTGATTCTTAATCTTCTTTTTAAATAGTAAAGCAACATTTTTCAGCACTTGTATTCCCTGACTGATCAGAACTTCTCCTTCTCTCTCTGCTCTCTCTCATGATCTCTCTCTGTCTCTCTCTCTCGCTCACTCTCTCTGCCTCTCTCTGCCTCTCTCTGCCTCTCTCTGCCTCTCTCTGTCTCCTCCTCTCTGCCTCTCTCTCTCTCTGTCTCTCTCTGTCTCTCTCTGTCTCTCTCTGTCTCTTCCGCAGCAGACATAGTGAGCAATATGTTTGGCAACATAGAATCGTAATATAACTCGCAGTATCGAATCGAAATCATATGGAATGGTGAGAATCGTATTACATATCGTATCCGGCACCTGAGGTTCCTGACTGGCCAGGCTAGCATGCTGTTTAAACAGTTGGAGACAGACAGAGGGAACAGAGTGGACAGGCTAGCATGCTGTGTTTAAACAGTTGGAGACAGACAGAAGGGTGTGTTCATAACAAGTTCAAACTGTTCTAACTTGTTAGCTAGCAAATAGATAGACGTTGGCTCAACTTGAAATATAAAATATTAGTTGGCTACTCACTAACACGTGAGCTTGTGCGTGAGAGATTATTGATGAGACCTGTGTTAATGTTCTAGAATGCCTGCTACAGGAGGTTAGTCATTATTAGTGAGTGTGTATTATGCATGGTTCTGGTTCAATTTGTAACAAAAGGGGAATTTACATAGACAGACTTGGAACAGACCAAGTGAGAGGGTGTGTGTGTGTGTGTGTGTGTGGGAGGGGGGGGCATTAATGTTTTCTATAAACAGACACGTTGAAGAGGTCCTGAGAGATGCTATTTCACCTCATCATCACTTTCATCCAACTACATTCTTTCAACTGTCCTACAAACTATAAATACTTAGAGGAATGCCAAATTGCAACGCAAAAACAAATGAGTACAGAAACTTAAGGTTAGTTTTCCAAACGCTGATTAAGCCTAGTTCTGGACTAAGATTCACGCACAATCAAGATTCTCCATTGAAATAGCATTTTAGTTTGCTATTTTGTAAAGCCGCCTAGGGTTTTCATCCCTCCGCCCCCTCTCCTCATTCTACTCCTTTGTTTCTCCCTCCCCTTCACCTGCTGTGTGTGTTGTGTGTGTGTGTGTGTGTGTGTGTGTGTGTGTGTGTGTGTGTGTGTGTGTGTGTGTGTGTGTGTGTGTGTGTGTGTGTGTGGTGTGTTGCCTGTGGTGTTGTGTGTGTGTGTGTGTGCCTGTGAGTGTGTGTGCTGTGAGTGTGTGTGTGTGTGTGTGCCTGTGACGTGTGCGCTGCGTGTGCGGTGTGCGTTGTGCGTGTGCGTGATGTGTAGAGAGAGACAGAGAGAGACAGAGAGAGACAGAGAGGGAACAAGTTCTGATCAGTCAGGGAAATACAAGTGCTGAAAACATGTTGCTTTACTATTTAAAAAGAAGATTAAGAATCAAATCAAAGTTTATTTGTCACATGCGCCGAATATAACAGAATTAGACCTTACAGTGAAATGCTTACTTACAGGCTCTAACCAATAGTGAAAAAAAGGTATTAGGTGAACAATAGGTAAGTAAAGAAATAAAAACAACAGTAAAAAGACAGGCTGTATACAGTAGCGAGGCTATAAAAGTAGCGAGGCTATAAAAGTAGCGAGGCTACATACAGACACCGGTTAGTCAGGCTGATTGAGGTAGTATGTACATGTAGATATGGTTAAAGTGACTATGCATATATGATGAACAGAGAGTAGCAGTAGTGTGAAAGAGGGGTTGGCAGGTGGCGGGTGGCGGGACACAATGCAGATAGCCCGGTCAGTCAATGTGCCGGAGCACTGGTTGGTCGGGCCAATGGAGGTAATATGTACATGAATGCATAGATAAAGTGACTATGCATATATGATAAACAGAGAGCAGCAGCAGCGTAAAAGAGGGGTTGGGGGGGGGCACACAATGCAAATAGTCCGGGTAGCCATTTGATTACCTGTTCAGGAGTCTTATGGCTTGGGGGTAAAACTGTTGAGAAGCCTTTTGGTCCTAGACTTGGCACTCCGGTACCGCTTGCCATGCGGTAGTAGAGAGAACAGTCCATGACTGGGGTGGCTTGGGTCTTTGACAATTTTTAGGGCCTTCCTCTGATACCACCTGGTGTAGAGGTCCTGGATGGCAGACAGCTTAGCCCCAGTGATGTACTGGGACGTACGCACTACACTCCATAGGATGAAAAATACCAGCGTTTTGGCCCAGGTACAGCCGACTAGAGCTGTATCTGATCTAAAGCTACCAACAGTAGCAAGAAAAAACKAAAAACATTACAAATTAATACTTGGAGTCAAATGTCGATAGAATATTGTGCAAAAWGAATATTGCGATACGGAACTGTATAGATGTTTTCAGMCATACTAGTATATGTATGGTATGGGTTGCCTGTGTTGGGGCTTGGGTCCCATCCTTGTTGTCAGGGCTGCAGCAGACAACTCTATGGGTCGCGGCCTGGACTCGYCGTTCTTTCATTMTTTTTCACACTCATGTGAAAGTCATCCCTGGATCTGTACTGTAAGGCATTGTGCAGACACCTGTGGGCCAACTTTACAGMGGTGGGTAAGASAAGAGGAGAGGGGGTCAGGTTGCCATTGCAAGGCTTTTAATCAAGACGCGTTGACTAATCGTCCTGAGATTAGGCCCTTAGACAAGGAGGCTTTCATCCTGACAGAACCACCAATAAAGTCCAACTTACATCCATTTCAGTACAGAGACAAACAACACAAAGGTCAAATCCAACGTACCACAGCGGCCAGGCTAATGTAAAACACTTTGTCTGTCCCTTACTACTTTGCACTGAAAAAAACAAAACTAAGATCTCACAAATAACACGACACACTAATAATCCCACCACCCTACTTTTTCGTCAACGGGTGAAGTTTTAAATCTCTCTAAGGTCTATAATCACCTATTTGGTCCACACAGCACTAGAAAGGAGGGCACACCAACCACTCAACACACAAACTTGTAACTCTCTCACGTTCAAAGCATGCTCAAAATAAACAGCCACGATACCTCGGTATGTTCAGCTTGTTTCACATCACACAAACTCAAAGATTCGGTCGAACTATTGTGCATTGGGTCTAATAACACATTGAGCTATAGAAAAACAGCTAAACATCCAATGTACTTAAATATTGAGAGGATAATATTCAGTTAGTTGTGATTCCCTCTGTACTGGAGGTCAACTCATTCTAAACCTCTACTTGGACATCCCTTCTAAACTCATTCAGGAATACTCCTAAATCCCGACCTGACGCCTAACAACGATATCCTGACGTTCCAAGAAGAATCTCTATCTAGGCCCTGGTAGTGGTATTGCTTGTGTCTTTTGGTTGTATTTAACTCCTGGTATTAAACCATCGAAACCCCCTCCCTGGCAACCTTCCCAGGCATTGCGAAACAAAAATGCAGTTTCAAGTTAACCTGTCAAATAAGAGTATCAACAAAAAGCCATCAGAAATCCCAGACCGATGGCCCAGTCCCAGATTATAATTCATTTAGAGACATTTTGCAGATGAAAATCACACAGAACCCAAAATTGACGCCCAAGATAACTCAAGGAAACAGCAGAGTGCAGCAACGCCACCAAGACGACCAATTGAGAAGCTAAAAGCTTCTTACGAGCACACGGGACAAACAACCACCGACACAGACGACTTGAAGAACCTGTCGCAACAGCCTCCAACCCATCAACAAGACATTCGACGTTCACGCGAAAAAGCACCACAAGTTGTTCCTAACATATGCCACAAGCGAGGAGCATTCCTCGCTTATCACACACGCCGTACGGCAATTCCCCCCAGAAGAAGCCGCCAGAATTGACTCAGAACCAACAGTCAAACTACCTGCCCTCCAGTGACACCACAACACCCAGGCACAGGTAATGCCAAAGAGCATCATCAAGCAAACACTCTACCTCACCAGCACGTACCGGATCAGATCGCAGGCAGTTACACAAGACATGAGACCAAGGACGAAGAAAAGCACAAAATCTTCCCTTAACTTTCAACAGCCATGCCAGTACTTTAATCAGCAGCCACGCACTAACAGTACGCCCCATGGACCAACAATACGACTCACCAGCCAAATAAAAATAAAAAATTAAGAAAAATGACCACTACACTAAACA
The DNA here is from genome assembly GCF_002910315.2 of Salvelinus sp. IW2-2015. Taxonomy (NCBI): domain Eukaryota; kingdom Metazoa; phylum Chordata; class Actinopteri; order Salmoniformes; family Salmonidae; genus Salvelinus; species Salvelinus sp. IW2-2015. The sequence goes on from NW_019945382.1 coordinate 40,264, forward strand.
TCCACTAATATAATTTTAAACACATTACCCATTCCATAGAATACTGATCTATTGAATCTTACAGCACTCCACTTAAGAAACATTACACAGGCCACTAAACATTCCACTTTATGTACATACCCACTACCAGCTCATATAAACCGGTTACCCTAACCCACTATCAGTCTTGCCACCCTGTACCACACTCCAAATCTAACATACCTTAATCCTTACTACTTATAAGGAGTAAGTGAATATTAATATTTTTCTCATCACACTAAAACACACATCGCTGACACTCCATGTAAACGTTCCTAACCATTTATGTACAAAAAATAATTTATGAATCACAGCTTAGATTATTGACAGATCCAGCCTAAATAGGATTCCAAACACCTTTTGTGAAGATTGAGTCAGAAATGTATGTTTGACGTGCTGTGAAATCTCGCGAATAGCGACACTAATTACCTGACGCTCGTTAATAACACCTTAATGTGATAACCATATAGGTCTAATACCGGTTAAATTACAGCCTGATAGGACCTAATTCTCCGGACTTATATAACAAGCCTGTCGAATAGTACAGGTATCTCACTCGTTAATTACAAACCTTGTAAGTTTGACGAAATGACTTGACTCTAAATACAAGACTTTAGAGTACTACCAGTATCTACTCGTGTAAATACAGCTTTGTGTGAATAACTAGTGTAGCACTGCTTTAAATTACACCTTGATAGTTGACTAGGTGTAAGCGACTCGTTAAAACCTTCGAATTAGCTAGTTTTACTACTCTGAATGTACAGCGTAAATTGACACTAGACTAAGCGTCTAGTCTAAGCACTTGAAGATGGAGATTTGCTACTGCGTAAAACCTGTCGTTTTAAGTACTAGTGTACGATTGCTTAGTATAGCGGCTGTGTAATATACTAATAGCCTGGCTGTAAATAACAACCTTGTGAATTTGCCACTAGTTAGCTGAGCTTAAAACACCTCGTTTGAAGTTACTATTTAGATCGACTCTTCAAAAGTACAGCCTAGCTGTTAAATCTTATTCCACGGGCAAATGTAACTTAAAAAGACAATATAGGCGAGAGTGCGATAAATTAACACCGTTTGTTACTTCACTATTATCACGCTTAATTAACCTTTTAATTGACTAGTTTATCGAAAGCATCTTAAATACACCTTGTTGTAAATTGTAACAAATGAGCGAACTTCGTAATACAACCTTTTGGTGATATACTTAGTTTAATGCAAGCTTCATATATTACACCGAGATATACTAAGTATGTCGACTGTATATACACTTCGTGATAGTTACATTGAGTCAACGTCGATAATAACAACGTTATAAGTACAATTCACTAATAAATTACACCTTCTGTGTGAAGTACTAATGATGCTAAGCTTATAACACCTTATGGTGATTTAACTATTTAGCGACTGTCATTTATATACAGAACAGCCCTTATATTGACTAAATACCTGACTTCTTTAAGTACACTGTATAGTTACTAGTTAGCTTAGTCTTAGTATTACACCAGATGTTTACCGGAGATAACCGCAACGGACTAGAAGCGCTCTAGTGGGCATGCTGACTTCGTTATATAACCGGGACTAATGCGGATCAACAGCACACATAAGCACCCCGGCAATGAGTAACACATACGATACTACCTTATTCGCCAATGCACATGCAATTTCTATGCGACACTCATGCCCTTCCCTGCAACATCGTCTCTTAGTAATGTAGGACACCTACCTCGCTAAACACGAGCCTGCGGCACATGCCCATAACTTAGAACACCCCGGTAGTAGCTAACTCTTAGGGAGGTGACAGGTGTTAAGTAGGTTCGGCGACTGGCGAATGACAACCATGCAACAATCATAAAAGCTCATAGAGAATGAGGACTTAATATCATCCTATGAATATGGGACCGACGGCTTAAATTTACGATCGGGACAACCGAACCCAGGTTAGCGAAACGCACAAGACCGTAGTACACATGTTGAATGTGACTCAGGGTAAAATGAACTGACTCTAAGCGAAAAACATAAGACCAACTGAAGAGAGACTAGCGTTTGTAATCTTCTCCTGGTTTTACACAACCTAACCACCCTTAAGTCCCCGTATTGGACAAAGTAGGCGACTGCAGGTAAAGATTTACACCCCTTGAAGTGACATGAGCAACCGACACCTTTATACACAGTGAGCGTAGAGCTAGACGGGTAATACCTTAGTGAAATAATTGACCAGGTTATGTACTGACATACATTGAAAACCGTGAAGTGATTAGGAGTAGCGAAAATCTTGTCATATACCACCTTTTGAAGTGACTAAACATGTGTACACGACGCGGCGGTAATATGAACTTGAGCGATAGTACTAAAGTATACGGTCTGGAGTCTGCGTCACGGATGATCCCAAATGCACGATAGGTGGCATATTGACTAGTACCCAGCCGAACACTCCCTCAGGCGGAATCTCCCCTTGCGGTTTCGCGTAATCAAGCTCGACCTTCTCACATTTACTACTGGGATAATCAACCCACTTCACAGTAATCCTTCAACTTGTACTTGTCCTTATAGAGCTCTGCGTGCGAATTGAACCTTTTCCAATGAGCTAGACAGAAAAACCAAAAGTTCAGGAAGACACCAGCCACTCTTCACTGTTCACTCCCCCCTACCGCACCGTGCACAGCCAATTCGTGGTAACGTGCACCGCTCGGCCTGCTCGCTAATCACACTGGGTGTTCACCATAATATCAAATCATTCTGCTAAACAGTCTTTACTATTGTGAACATATCAATCCCCCAATACACACCCATTGCACATTTCCAGTGTCCCTATGGTTCAGTAACACAACATTTCAGGAAGAGAAGACGGTTTAATCACTGTAAGATGAATCTCAAAACTCACTTGCACACAAGACAGACGTTCACTCCACTGTCTCGATACCAAATTCACTAATGACAATACAGCTCCAGATACCACCACAAACGACCTGTTCTTTCATACCTCTAGAATGTCCCCTCCGCATAATAGCTCAAATCCATTGCTCTGGTTCTGCCAGACCTAAATTCACAATCCGCAGTCTTTTTGAACCTCAAAAATCGTCCCTTACCCAAAAATCCTTACTCTCCACCTGATCCACTATATTCCTTTATTCACTGTCACCTTTGTGATTAGATTCTACCCCGGAAGATAGCGACAGGCTCGTCATCTCCTTTACGCCTGCAGAGGTGTTAGGAGAATTTACAGGTTCTCTATGCTTACTTTACCCATTTACCTTATATTAAATTACTCAAAAAAAAGACACAGTTTTCGTGGCAAAGCGTTTACTGTAGTAAAGTTTCAGTAAAAGAATATTACTGTAGCTTCGATGAAATGATACTGCAATAGAATACCAAGATATCCAATGACTTCATTAAAGAGAATAACAAGCATACAATTCCAAAAATAGGACCAATTTAAAAGGAATTTTTGAGCCGCAGATTCTGCCGCCCTGCGGACTGCACAGGTGTCGTAGCAATCTACTGGGACGACTGCCCACCGTCCTCAAAATGTTTATTTAATCGGGGACCAAATCTGCTCATACTCATATTTCCTCCGTAACATTGGTCTAACGTAGTACACCCTCACATAACACTTAACCAAATGTTGCCTCCACTCCTCTCAGAATACAACTGGCAACATACGATGGGTTCAACAACCGTATGCGTTTCATTGTACACCAACAACCAATCATAGCATCAACAAGACTATGTGTCTGCCACACATGCTATAAACACAACTAACCCTTACAGAGACACACTACACAGTCTTCAAACCCCTTCGGGCCCACGCGGTGGGGACAAGAATCGATCGCTGTAAACAGCAGAGAGACATAGTAAAAGATGATAATGAACGCCAAGCTTGTCTGACAAAAAAGGAAGACAAGTCCATTGTCTCATTCTTGAACGTAAAACTTACCACATTACAAGCACACATTGAGCATTTAGTTTTATGATTAATCTAAGAAAGAGACAAGTGCTTCCGGGCCCGATCCCCACCAAAACCATCGATTCAATACATCGCCCCTGAATTCAAACCAGAACACTCACAGAGTGTGTAAAAAACGACTTCGCTGGGCCCCGTATCAATGCTCTTCAAAAATACATAGTCAGGGCTGGAAAACACAAGAAACCATTCACGTTAGTTTGCCAAAACACTTGGACACATTTACGAGCAGATTTAACAGACGGGCAGGATTACGGGGGGGGTACTGCCGGGATACGGATGGGGCAGATGCGGGACTGGCGAGTAATACGGAGCTGAGCAAGACGACTGGGCACATTACAGATAGGGCACTACAGACGGCGCACTGAAACAGGACTGGGGCCATAGCAGAATGACGCATGAAGAACGGACCATACAACGGGCACGCAACAGACTGGACACAGACAGAGCTGACACAACAACGTACACATACACGGCAATACAGACCTGCATATACAGAAACTGACAGATACAGACTACCACTGTTTAACAACTGTGTAGCTCACTACGTTAAGAATAACAACTGAACCACAACCACATAACTAACACATACAGACTTCACGTGCAATCATCAGTTACTAGTGACACACATTATTACACATAACTAGTCGAACAACTATCAGAATCTGACACATAACAGACGCAAAATTGAACAGACAACAAGGCAGATACAGACGTGCCCAAAATACAGACTGGCAGAATAACAGGACTGGCAGATGCACAGACGGAGAGCTACAAGAAGGCGCAGGGACAGTCAGAACAACTGCAAGTACCATCACCACATCAACAACAATTACTGACAGAGCCACCCACAACAATTCCCATAAATAAACTTCCTTCGAACAAAACCATTAAATCTGCGATACCTCCTAGCCTAATACTCCATTCTAAAGGGCCCGACCCTTTCAAACACAACCTCCGCGGTACCCCGGTCAGCACAGGCAACGCAGCGGAATCACTCAAAAAAACAACACTGCTTGATCAAATCTAGTAATCATGCTGAGTAATATGCTGAAACGCACTACACACACGTAAGTTGCCACAGATTATCATATATAATTTAAAAAACAAAGAAATGAGAGTTTAGTCACAACACCGGCCTCGTTTGGGGAATGTTGAAAATAAGCATCTGAAGCAGGCAAACAAAAATTAGGTAAGAAAGTCAAGCAATGTGCCGATATTAACCATGCTTACAAAAAACACCAGTCATGACAAAATGAAAACCACACAATATGAAAAGGCGTGCTTGAACGAGCACACTAACTCGCAAGTTGAGGTTGATATGAAGAAGAGTCTCAGATCATAATAATCCCACACCGCAAGCCTGTGCCTGTCATTAGTTCTATCAGGAGGGCCGAGAATCACTCTAAGGACAAGTGCAAAGGGGCAAGGTCAACACGAATGCCAAGCAGGAAGCCGAGCGGGCCGCAATAAGAAAATCTGGACAGGGCTCGTATGAAAAAAGATTTTCACAGAACGGCTTTTCAATATGAGCTCCTTTGTGAATATCGCAAGAGTGGACGGAGGACAATTGAAAACCGATAACAACCATTAGATGTGCATCCGTTCGGAAAGTACTGCGAATTGGCACCCAACTCACACAGGTGCTCACGGATATCACATGACAAGTACCTCCTTACAGCTATGGTCATTGCACAAAAAATAAAGATCATACATTAAGGAAAACCTGGGTGCCCCTTAACCATCCAGGAAGAAGAGCTCCAACTCTTAACATAAAGGGCCCAATTTACCCAACATATGAATATAGTCGGAGAGTCCTTAATCTAGATTCAGAGCTTCAGCGAGAAAAAAACACGAACTCAATTAGGCCACATTGAGAAACGCTCAAAAGGCGTCAAACAGTGAATATTAGGTTAGTAAAGAAAAACTTTTTTATTTTTGTCTATTACAAGAATTCCAGTTAAGAACAAAATCTAATTCAATGATAGCCTAAAACAGTCGGTAACTTCCTTGCATCAGTTGGCAGAACAACAGATTTACCTGCAGCATCGGGGATTGTCGCAACCTCGGTTACGAGTCAGACGCTCAACACTAAGGCTACTCGGTACATCTATAACCTCTAACTAAAAGCACCTTTCTCGTGACAGTCATACCGGCTAACAACGAAGGCCTTTCCGCCCAAAAAAACCAAAGACTGTCCAATCTTTAAAAAACCGCATACTGCCCTTGAACCAGCCATTCTATGTTGTAAAGCCTCAGTGGCACGGCGCCGAACATGCATATGCAGAAAATACACAATCCAGGGGGCTCATGCTTTTAACAAGGGGTCAACAATTCACTGTATGTCCAAAACCGTATTTCCAAGCCGGCAGCATCCTGCAGCAATGCAGCCCTCGGGATGCGGCATGCAACCCCAATCGCGCTCCGCGCACGCACGCTTGCACCACCGCTTAACCACCCCCCACCTACGTCTCCCGTCATGGTTTGCGCCAAATCCAGTACATGTACCCCAAACACATTCTTGACACGAAATTCTGCAACAGTCCATTATGTAACCTAAGCTTCCCATGACCTAAAAATACTCCCCTCTTTTGGTGCTTCTTATTTGGTTTTCCAGATAAATTAGGTAACGACATAACATTCTTATGACTACTAACACTGTAAATTAAAGTGTGACATTAATTATGCAATCAGTGTTAGTTTGCTGAGGTATGACAAATAAAACGCACCCAATATAACACAGGCATGAAGGAAACGTAACGACGATCAGAGCGACTGCCCACGCCCGCCCACAGTTTGTTGAACTTCACCAGCGTTTAACGCAAAATCGTACCTTGGCTTGTACAAACAGTAAGCGGTTCAAGTCATTTCCTCCATGGTCAACTGTGAGCGTCCGTGAAACAGTTGGATGAAGACATCTTGTTCTTACTGTAAATTCCAGCAAGATTTTGCATGTGCATGAAGTTTCGGCTTTCCATGGTGAGATACCAAGCGGTCAAATTTGGGCTTAATAGATCAAATAACAAAGAGAGGTCCAAACCTCTCTTGTCAAAAACAGCTAGTTTTCCCCTCCTGCACTGCACCAGACCCTCCCAGATCCAAGGGTGGCCCCAGCCATATTAATTTTATTTGGCTTAAAGAACATCACGTAAATACATTTCTCTGTAGACTACAGTCTTCAAAATCCAAAAAAAAATACCAGAAAAAAATCGGTCCGGTGGGCGGCGGGAAAAATCCAGGACAAGAGAATAAAGCCGCTTGACCAGACAACAATACTAGCTTCATTAATTTTACTTGGTCGCTGGCAAAAAGGCCTCAATAAGCCAACGCTAACTTCCAAAACAAAACAAACAAGAAAAAAAAAGATGAAAGGCTCCGGATAGCAAAAGGCCAAGCCCCAACCATTTAACTATAATTCGTTCCATGCGCCCGCCGAGATTAATCTGACAATCGGGGAAGTAAGGACCAAAAAATAATACAGCGGGACAAGTCTCATCCAAACGAACAACTTCAGGACGCACAGGTGTACAGCAGGAAAAGCGTTTGAACAATGACCAACTGGGCTGATTTACACACCAGGTGGAATTTATATTTGCGGGTTTACAGCTGAGTGATTATACAAAGTCGCTCGGCACGGGGCCTATGCATCAGCGTCCTGCACCCCGCGACGGCCGCTTAAAGGTCAATTAAGGTTAAATATCCAATCTGAAAAACACTGGGAAACCAGAGGAGGAGAAATTTAAAGGTGCTCAGGGACAAGGACTGTGGTGACAAAAAGGGACTTGGTGGGCAAGGATGTTTACTTAGCGGGGGGATGGCCACAAAGCCACTACAGGGACAAGTTGGAGGTAAACGCCGGCAAGCATTGCTCCCGCGCACTGGTAACTTGCACAATCCACACGAGAGCAGCGCAAGGAAGCCTACAGCTAAAAGACTGACACGACACAGAAAAAGGTGACCTGTTAAAGCAAGCCGGACTCTTGGGTATTCTGCCTATGCAATGAAGCCGGCCATGTACCACGACACGCCCTTTTTACAACATTCAAACGGCGCGGTTATCAAAGGCCGCGCAAAGTAGACACTTTAAATGAGAGAACGTAATCTTAAAGTCTTGGACGCAAGACCTAGTAGAGCGATGACAGTAACCGAAGGACCAGTAGAGCGTCGACGAGTAACCGCGAAGTAGGCGCTAGGTTAAGCGTAACAGGTACCGGAAGGGCAAGACAAATCCCCAGGCTGAACAAGGTAAAAAATTGTTGTCTGCTAACAAGCATAACCCGGTCAGCATCGAGCAAAATAGCGAGAGGTTCTAACTGACAACTTATTAATTAAAGACAAAATAAAAGAGAAGCTTTTCTATTATAAACATAATTCCACTGAGCTCTAAGCGGCTGTACAAAGACGATCCACCAGCACTGCCCATTCTAGGAGGTGTCTCATCAGGGCCCTAATAGATCACCTCAATCATATAAGAGGACTCTCGAACTAACAATGTGGGACCAAATTGAGGCACTATTAAAAACAAGGAGCCACATACGCGTGAAATGCATAAAAGGACAACCACAGGTCTATCATTTAAGATGATAAGTTGGTGTGCAAAATGGAAACCAAGACTAGGATGAGAGATATCAAAATGGTGATAGAGGTGAAAGCACCTAGTGATTGCGCAATTTACAGAGACTCATTACCGAAACGGGAGGACACAAACAACGATCTAGCTCCTCGATTCGCCCGACCTCCATGCACCGATATACCTACAACAAAGAGAGCCTCACGGAAAGCACGACAAGCGGTTCTGTGAAACAGTATAAATCACAACCACGCAGATTATTAGAACTTGGAACCCCTCAATAGTACCCGCCTCACGTAGCAAATCTCGCTGCATAAACACGGAACCCTTGCAACCAAAGTACTAAGAAGGAATCTCGGCCTCTCACTACAGAAAATAAATTACACACAACCGCGTGTGGAAAGATTTATACGAATCTCTTTCAATACAACCCACATGCAGAGTAGTTATGCCATCGTCAATGTCAAACCCCCATTAACCGGTTATAATTTCACAATTTTGATTATACAAATAAGTTAATTGTAAAGAGTGATAAAATAAAGAGCATACTATTGACTACATGGGCCTGCCCTTGATCACCGAGACTATTTCACTGCCACGGAAGCCCGTTGCGAATAAAACTCTCAACATCATCTATTTTGGTTAAAATTAATGTATGATAACTAGAGGTTGTGCAGGCTACAAGAGCAAAACATTTTTGAGAGTGCCGCTGACCGCTGTACTAACGGGTAACGCAGCGGACTTGACTGTGAAGTTAAAAGGGAAGACTTTTAAAAAGAAAGAAGGAATCACTGAGCTAGCACCAAGGAGCAGTCATCCCCATAAAGTGGTTAACAGGAAGCAGTATCTAATGCAATAGCATGACTAGCTCGCCCATCTGTACTGACCACCATACGCCGTTAACTGTATCGCCACGTATCTGCCAGCTGTATTAGCCCAGGTCTGACTGCCATCGACTCCAAGTCTGTTATCTGCCATGCTCGTAGGTCATTCTTATTTGATCTAGTTCATCAGTACTACATCGTAAGGGTCAAACTAGCAGTCTGACTTGCAGTCCTGTACGGCACGCGACTGCCAGTCTGTACTGCCAGCGTAATCGCAGTCTGATGTGTCACTGTATAATCGTATGCAGCTACGTCATCGAGCGCACTGTACCAAAGCTTGCAGCCAGTCCTGTATTATGCGCCGCATCGTATGACAAGTCCTTATTCCACCGTACTGCCAGTCGAGCGCAGCCGTACGCCAGCCGTATATGCCCAGACTCCGATCGGCAGCCCGTATCTCCACGCTCGTACGTGCAGTCGCGGACCTACCAGTGGAAATGAGAACTTAAACAAGCCAACCTAAGAATTCTGGACTAGCATGAACCGGCAGATTCGGACCATCTACGCTAAATTATTACACAGGAGGCTCTGGTTAGCAAGGCCAACACGAGACAATGGAAAATCGGAGAACACCCTATAAAGTTATCTTTATCCCAGTATCACAACATAAGAATTTATACACTAAGACGAAGTCACTCTCATCTCCAGTACTTGGGCAGTTCAAAAGGCAACAAATCGTAGTTGTTACGGTCAGGTAACCAAGAACCTTGTTCAGAGTGTAATGTTGCACCACGTCGGTGTGCGGTCTGCCCCTCAATGAACTCCTGGCCGGGCGCTGGATAAGTAGGTAAGCTTGGCAGGTAACCGGAAGGTACATAGGCTAAACGGTGGGCAATATCCAAGTCCGAAGAGAACATCCAGTCAGCCACCACACACACAGACCAGAGCACACATCCCATTGTAGCCAGAGAACAGACCACAAAACCACAATGTATGAGACTAATGGAAGTCCTGTTCAATGAAGAAAACAATATTAAATAACACAAAATATGTAAGACCTCACACCAAGGATCCCACAACGCAGGTTTTAGGAGCAGGTAACGCTGAACAAACACAAAACATAAACTCCGGAACAAGTAATCACGGAACAATGAGGACCGGGACGAAGTCCATCAACTATTCAACTGAGACGATTTGAAAGAGAGCAAAATCACAGTGGGATGAACTGGTTGACGCCTGTCCATAACGCCGCGCTAGCCACACAAGCCCTACAAACGGGCACCAATGAACACACCTAACAGCACACAGCCACACTGCAGGACTGGCTACTGCCAAGTAGGTGGGTGGACGGCTTACGCAACCATAGTGCAGGCAAACAGCCAAGCAGCCCTTCAAACAAATACCGAAACAAAAAAGGCGAACCCAGTCGGAGCACATTACAAAAGCCTGAGGAAACTACACAAAGTCACACCTATCAACTAACCCACTAGGTTAATAACAACACACCTAGCAACTATAACTATCACCCACAAGTTAATAAAGCAGTCAGACTGACACCTAAGGTCAAATACACACCACATGTAAATATACACAGTCAGCACTACCTAACCAACAACACAACCAGGTTAAAACAAAGTCAGCCTACACCTAGCAAGCTACACAGCATCATTATAATAACAGCAAGTCACCTACCACCGACAAACTACATCCAACCATTGTAATATAGCACACTCACCTAGCCCATCAACATAGACCACCAGGTTAAAATAAGCAGTCAACCGACACTGTCAACACGTCACACCACAGGGTGTAAACGACAGCAATCACCTCACAACCACAAGCATAAACACAGTTGCTAATAACGCAGTCGCCTGACACCTAGCAAGCTATGACACACAGGTGAATATACAGCAGATGCAGGTCCTCAACACCTAGTCAACTATCACACGCGACAAGGGTAAAGACAAGCAGTCAGCCGAACACCTAGCAACAGCACCAACACAGTATATACACAATCACCTACACCTAGTCAGACGCATCACAGCCAAGGTAAAAAGCAGCAGCACGCTACACCAGGGAACTACACACCAGCGTAACATAATCATCAAGATCGCTCATACCTATCAACATCGACACACACAGTTAAACTAAGCAGCGACCCTACACCAGGTCAACAGACAGCAACCATGAGGAAGATACAGGCAGTCACACACTAGTCAACCTATCACACACAGGTTAAACTAGCAGCAGTCAGCCACACCTATCCAACGCTATCACTCACCAACATAATATTACAGCATCAGCCTGACACCTAGTAACTATCACACCACAGTGTAAATAACAGCAATCAGCCTACACCTAGTAAGATCACACCAGGGTAATATCAATCCACCTTACACTCTAAGTCAACACACACCACAGCGAGGTTCAATAAACGAGGCAGTCAGCCTACACTAGCAACTATCAACACCACAGGGTAATATAACAGCAGTATCAGCCAAACCTAGTTCAACTACGACACAGGTGTAAAACAGCAGCAGCCAACCAGTCAACTATCACACCACAGTTGAATATACAGCATCAGCCTACATAGTCAAGATCACCACGTGTAATAACATCACCAACAAAACCTAGAAACTACACCCAGGTTGAATAACACGCAGCCTACACCTACAACATCACACACAGGTTAAATACAGCATCAGCCTACACCATATCAACTACACACCACAGGGTTAATTACAGCAGTCAGCCTACACTAGTCAAACTATCACACCACAGGTAATTACAGCATCAGTACACCAAGTACAATATCACACCCAGTGTAGATACAGCAGTCACCACACCTATCAATATCACACCGCAGTGAATATTAACAGCAACCTACACCTATCAACTAATCACACCACTAGTGTGAATAACAGCTAGCAGCCTACACCTAGCAACTAGCACACCAGCAGGTGAATAACAGCAGAATAGCCTACACCTGTCCAGACTATCACCACCACAGTGTATAACACAGCCAGTCGCACAGACTACAACCTAGTCAAACTATCACACGCACATGAGAATGATACAGCAATCAATTCCACCACCTATAGTCACTATAACACACCACAGGTTACGATTTACAGCAGATTCAGGCTCAACACCTAGTCAACATCATCGATACCACAGGTGTTAAAACAGGCAGTCACACACCTCGTCAAACATCACACACAGGATACAGCACCAGCCAGACACATATCCAAGCTACAGAGCCACAGTAATGTACAGCAGTCAGCACACTAAGGCCAACTACTAGAACACAAGAGGTTCAATAATAGGGTCAGTGGCGGTTCAACACACTATCGTTGTGATTCAGACAATCCAACAACAAGGTAAAACAGAGGACCATCTCCACACACACTGAAATTCACACCACAAGAGAAAAACTATATATCCATTTTTCTATAGACTAACCACATAGTACAACATGCACCAGTATTACAGGCATCAGGCCAATTACAACCTTAGGCAACGACACACCCTGGATATAATATATGACAACAATTATCACCAGCCTCTCGTAACCTAAGACTTGAGAACAAAATTTAATTCACAATATCCGATACTATGTTTTGCAGTACTGGAATACTGATAGTGAAAATATACTGTAGCCTAGTTTATTTTTTCAACAAATTGTTGGAACATGTCAACAGCTGTTACTATGAGTTTGAGAATGATGTACCAGTACTGACATATCCATTCAAGCACTGGTGGGAAATTACTCACATTTTAGTGACCTAACAAATTAAAAACGTAAATTCATTCAAATTAGAATTTTGTTTCACTGAGGCTATAGAAACCAAAACGATGTACTCAATAACAAAATTAACGGCAGTCAGCCCAATTATACGTAAATAAGTCAACTCTAATCAAACAGACCCAATATCAATACTAAGAGACGATACAAATTCAAATTCTAAAGGTACAGCAATTTACAAAACGTAAGTAAAAAGTGCATTTCTATTTAAAATTACCAATACAACTGATCCTCAACACCAATGCGGAAACACTGAATCACACCAGCCCAAGGTATTGCAAATGCGTAGGCCAGCTGCGTAAACGGCCTAACAAGAAGAAACCACACCAGCAACACTAAATGGTAAAAAGAATGACACTTGAATCCTAGGAGAAATAAAAATAGCTAAAATCTCATATCTAAACCACCCAATAACTACCTGAACATCCAACACTTATTACAATCCCACACAGAAAAGAAAATTCATAGAAGAAATGAAGAGAAGAACCTAATTCAGTAATTGCTGAAAGACGAATACATAGAAATAGGGGATTAGGAAACATTAAATGGCTAAAGTAATACTAATACATGTTATTGATGAATTTTCGTACTTTACTGAAGACGAAGAATACATGTCATTGAGTATCCAATCACATAGATACCACAATAATAATTATCAGTATAAGAAGTAATGTATAAACAAAGAAGTACAGGGGACTTAGGACATGGTACATTAGCTAATTCCATCAACCCATTTAAGTCTGACATACACAATCAATGAGCCGCAATCTAGGGTCTTACATTCTAGCGAGATGCTGTTCAGTCTCTTCCTCTTACCCTGTACGACGGATAATTACGGTGGAACAGATGTCTTTTGCTTCCTTTAACTATGTTCTCGGTGACATCGCTCACCAGCAGTATGATAGCCCAGTGCGATCTTTGCAGACACACACCTCAGCTTACTACACAGTTCCACACGGTACACCCGACATAAGCGCACTCGGAAATGGCCACAATGTTATTGCTTTGAAAAACCAATGTCTGCAGCCCCTGGGGAGGGTGTTGAATAACTGCTCGTGTACTTTTCGCCTCTTTTCACAACTCCTTTTGGTGTGACCTAATCCCACCGTCCTTCGGGTGCCGGAGGTGTCACCACCGGATGAACTTATAAACGTCCACTGTCTTTTCTTAGAACGTCGGGGACCGTCAGTTGGGACACGGCGGTCTCTCCTTCTTGTCCGACTATCCATCAATCCATTCTCCTTTATAAGCCACAACTTGCCATACACAGTCACCGGGATGAACATCACGGGACCAAGGTCCAAAAACAATTAACATCACCGCGCCAGGAACGCCACCACCAATAATCTGGGCCTTTCGACGCCTTCTGTGTTAACTCTTATTTGACCAGTAATGACTGAGAACACATTTTTGTTACACAAGACCTGGAAGAGTGCAGAGGCAGAGGAAAGGGATAGAGTCGGTATGATATGTTAACAGAGCACGTACACACACACACACATCACACACACAGCACACACACATGATTTTGTGTTGTTGCCCACAACACAACGACATGGTCACACACACACCACACACAACACACACACACACCGCACATCACACACACACACAACCACATTCACACACACGACAACTACACACACACCGAGACTCACCACACACAGCTGAAATAATGAAAAAGCCAGTCACGTGTGTGCGTCATTCATCGAGACGAGGAAGATAGCTCCAATGTAAGCAAGCCATGCTCACCACGCCTAATGTCTCTAATATAAAGGCTGCGCTATAAACAACACACACCGGATGGGCTTTGGACGCTAGAACACGCTAAAAAATGCCAAACGTTTCCTCCCACACTACTACGCCTAAAGAGAGGCAGAAAAACCAAGTAGGTTGGGCGGACACATTGACCCGTTGCGATGACGAATCCACCACAACAACCTACAAAAAACACACAACAAGCATAGGGTAGTACGCAAACACACACACACTCAGACACACAGGCGGAAATGCCACAGGGGGGACGGGGGGACACGACCCCGCCAAGCCTGGGAAGAATAGATTTGTGCACCCACCTTCGCGACACCACACCCCAGAAGTTATTGTGACATCCCAGCCCCCCCCTTACCAACGTACCGACCGTTCCCCACATATATATGTGGTTCCAACCTGCGTACAACAAAATTCCAGATGCAGGACAGTATGGCCCAAACAAGGGCTAACAGACTACAAAAGGATATTTCCCAGGATCCTTGAAAATCACATAAAATCGTGAAGTTCCATACTGAAGCCAAAAACCAAAACTCAGAAATCAATAACCGATCAATAACAATCACAGTGTTCAATCCGGCAGCCCAAAGTGCGCCAAACAAGAACAAACCCGTAGTACGACTAAACCACATAACAATAAGCAACTGACATAGTCAAACTCAACTGCACAAACAATAAACATATAAAGCTTGATACAACAAAAAGACTACAATCAACCCCCCCCCATATTCACTACTCTCACGCATCCACACATCCGAGGCCCCTTGAAAAAAAATGACATCAATAGACCAAAAAATTATCCCGACTCAGCCCATGCCCTCGAGTCCTGATCACAGTCCCTTCTCATTTATCATGAACGAAACAAATACAGCGCACCCTCTCCAAACATAAACTAACAAAATCAACTGCCTCCAAAACAAGTATCCAGTCAAACACACCTTTTTCTCACTGGAGTTCCCCAACGACAACACATAGTAAATCTATCTGAGTGTTGGTCGTCGGCAAGAAGAAATAAAAAGATAAGATATAAATATAGAAGTGAGATATAGATAAGATGAGATAATGTAGAGAGAGTATGAAGGAGAAGAAGACATGAAAGACATAAGAGACAGATAAAAGAATAAGAAAAAAGAAAGGATTAAAATAGGAATAAGATAGAGAATAGATAAATTGAAAGTATTAGAAAAAATAGTGATAGTGTTTGCATTAGATAAAAAATGTAGAGAGATAAAGTGAAAGTGGTAAAATATAGAGAATAAAAATAGAGGAAGAAATATGAATAAATAATAGGATAGACATAACATAAATATTACAGTTCAAATGGTCTTATCTTTAACATCTGGAGTAATGTTACTCATGATTTTGATTGCACTGTTATACACCATCTCGCAATGTTACATAATATCACATGCCAATACAGCCATACAATTAATAAGATCGGGGAGATAGAGAGCCAGCGAGTGGGAAAGAAAGAGACGAAAACAGAGGAGAGTTAAGCACAGGAGAGAGAGGGAAAGGTGTGTTGGCGGCGGCGCGTGCGTGGTGTTAGTCAATGTACAAACAAAGCACAAACAGGTACGACCAGCTGTACTGTCCTCCCTCCCTCCCTTCTCCCTCCACCTCCACCCCCCACCCCCCCCCCTCGGGG
>NW_019945382.1:56884-59451 GCF_002910315.2 Salvelinus sp. IW2-2015
GTTTCCAAAACACACGTTGGTAGATCTAGCTAGGCGTCAGTGCAGAGAGTAAGAGAGAGACAGAAGAAGGAGAGAGAGAGAGAAGAGAGAGAGAGAAGAGAGAGAGAGAGTGAGAGAGAGAGAGGAGAGAGAGAGAGAGAGAGAGAGAGAGAGAAAAGAGAGAGAGAGAGGAGAGAGAGAAGAGAGAGAGAGAAGAGAGAGAGAGGATTCATCTCTCTCTGACAGAGAGAGACAGAGAGAGACAGAGGAGAGACAGACTACTGAGATCCTTCGCTACATCTCGTCTCGTCTCTCTCTCCATCGTCTCTCGTCTATTTGCTCTACTCTCATCGACTAGCTCTCTCTACTCGTACTCTGCTCCTCTCTCGTACTTCTCTACTCGTGCCTCTACTTAAAGCTGACGCGCTGCAACCGCTGACGCAACTAGCTAAATTAGACCTAACAATGTGATAGTTGAACATCCTCTAGCGCCAAGAACAGGCCAACGGGTGGATGTATTAGACTGAGAGTTAGTACTATGTTCGTGCAAGTTTGAATGATGATTTGTTAGTGTTAGATGTCGGGAAGCGAGGACCCGAGAGAGAGAGTTGGAGAGTGTAGAGACGATGCGCCGATAAAGATATGAGAAAAGGGCGGGAGAGACGGAGAAAGTCTTGTAAGTAAATTGATCCTTTCTCTCTAGCTCAGACAGACAAACGGGTGGTTTTGACTGAGATTGACTTTAGCGTGCGGTTGATGGTTTGTTAGTGTATGTTTGGGAGCGGGCCGTGCGCCTGTATATTGTTGTATGTAAATGAGGCGGCGAGCTGGTGTCGGACTGACCGGGCCATGGGCCTGACGTTACCCAGACTCCTCTCTTCTGTGTGTACTCCTCATGATGTCATTTATAACACACACGGGGCCCACGGACATGTGATGGAGCGAGAGAGAGACGAGGGGGAGGGGCTTGGCATATTGTAACGCTCAGTTGTAGCTACAGTATAAGTTTTACCTGACTGGTTGTCCGCYAGTTTCAACGACGTATGACGACTAATGCTCAGTTGCTTCTTGATTCCAGTGTGAGTTCTTCAGTGGCTCAGAGGTTCATGTCTTGTTGGACAGACTTGAGAGCATGCAGGATGAACAAACAGCTGACATGACTAAATATGGACCCGGTCTGCACCATAATGCAAATCTCGTTAGGTTGTAAATATGAACAGCCTTACCAAGTCAAATGGGAAACTACTCAAAAACKATTGTCTCAGTTGTGAAATATTTCCCAGGAAATCTGGGAAATATAATCTTATGTAAAGTCATGTTGCCTGTGGGGCCAACTGTCTGAAGATCCTGGATTTGGAGACATATAGACAAATACAGGCCGGTAGGTTCAGGTTGGATTTACAGGAGGAGGGGTGTGTCAACTCAACTTACTGGAAGGTGTGTGTGTGTGTGTCAATGTAAGTGTGTGTGTTTGCACGTACCTACCTATGCGTTTGTGTGTTTGTGTGTGTGGGTGGCTTTCAGCGGTAAGGTCAAGTGAGGGAACCAACTTGTTTTTCTCTCTCTCTCTCTTATAGGCGGTAGGTTTGTAGGGAGGAAGAACACAGTTTGGCATATGTTTTAGAGCATTACATCAAAGCGGTGTGTGTTTGTTAAAGAGCCTGATATTAGCAGACAAAGTGAGGAGATGTGGGAGGTGTGTTAATGTGGAGCCTCATAACCTTACCTCCGCTCTACAGACTCAGACTGACGCCAAACACACGTCTGACTGGGTTGTTGCTATAACAATCTCAGGCCCTGCAGTAGTTTGCCCCCGGTGATGCGTTTGGCAGACTCACTACCTCTGGAGAGCCTAGGTTGTGGGCGGAGAGTTGCCGTAACCAGGCGGGTGATTACATGGACCGAACAGATGCTCTCGTTTATTGTGCAGTCCTGTAGAAGTTTGTGCGTGGCTTTCTGTGACAAGCCGAATTTCTTCAGCCTCGCTGAGGTTGAAAGAGGCGCTGCTGCGCCTTCTTCACAACGCTGTCTGTGTGCGGTCTTGGACCAGTTCAGTTTGCTCCGTGATGTGTACACGAGGAACTTAAACTTTTCCACGCTTTCCACTACTGACCGTCGATGTGGATAGTGGGGGTGGCTCCCTTCTGCTTGTTTCCTGAAGTCCCCAATCATCTCCTAGGGCGTATACCTTTGGGCATATCGCTAGTTCACGATGGATTTCCTATCTGACCATGTTTTAAACATGATTCAAATCACTGGCCAGGAAGGCACACCCATAGTATCTGAGGGCTTTCTGACTGGCTTCTTTGTTGGTGTTAACCTCTTAATTTGACCAGGCTTAAATTGACTGAGAACACATTTTTGTTACAGGCAAATGGACCTGGGAAAGAGTTGCAGAGGGAGAGGAAAGGGGTTCTCTGAGAGTGTTATATGTCTCAGAGGGCACGTAACAACACACACCACACACACACACACACAGCAACAGCCAGACACACAACACACCACACACACACACACATCACACACATACACACACACACACACACACACACCACAACACACACAGCACACCACACACACACACACAC
>NW_019945383.1:0-12863 GCF_002910315.2 Salvelinus sp. IW2-2015
GAAAACAGTTTTTGTTTTATCATCTTTAATGATGTCAATCTCTTTCAGCTCTGGGAAGTAGTGGGAAAGAAGTTGCATCAGACTGTATTGGTCCTTTTTCAGGTTCAGATCACGGAAAGGAAGAGGAAACATGAAATGAACGTCCTGATTTGCTTTTCCRTCTGCCCAGTCAAGGATGACCTTCTGCACAGAGACTGTTTTTCCAATGCCAGCGATTCCTTTTGTCAGCACAGTTCTGWTWGMTTTGTCTTGTCCAGGTAAAGGCTTGAAGATGTCATTGCATTTGATTGATGTCTCTTGTGTGGTTTGTTTCTTGGATGCCATCTCTATCTGTCTAACCTCATGTTCATTATTGAGCCCTCCACTTCCACCCTCTGTGATGTAGAGCTCTGTGTAGATGTCCTTGAACYGACTTTGGTTTCCATGGTGTCCAATTCCTTCAGATATGTGTTGATACTTGTGTTTCAGTTTAGCCTTAATGTCTTGTTGGACTGTCAGCAGAGTTTGACCTGTAGGAAAACAATTAGAGTTGGGACTCAGAAGTTTGTTTGTGTGTTTTATAAGGGCCTTTGTACCGTTCTTTGTAATATTAAATGAAACACAGTCTTACTTCTTCTGTCCAGAAGGTTGCGTGTGATCTTTAATGCATCCTCACTGTCCAAACTCTCCACTTCCTTATTGTCATCTGGTAATGGTTCCTGGCTGAAAGCAGGTGGCTGATCACTCTTCATTGATAGCAGGCTGGTTGTAGGTGACTCTGCTCTGGGCTTCTGGACACTGAACAAAACAGGGAGACAGATCACCTCATGAATATCACATCAATACCTCATCTACTTCATTTTAACAACTGTATAGTGGAACTTCTAGAAGTCCTGAGGTTTCTTTATAAAGCTACAGTCTGCAATTGGTAAATCGATTTGGGGCCTTTTAAATGAATGATGTAGACCTACATTTTACGTAATTTGGGAATACTATTCACTTTAGCTTTATGTCTTTAAGAGAACTGTATATTTTACATTTAATTCCTTACCTCTTAGAACTGTTGTCTTGAGTCATTTTGGAGGCAGTGGTCCCCTCCTCTCTCTCCKCAGAGAGACTCATTTTAGAGGCAGTGGTCTCCTCCTCTCTCTCCCCAGAGATACTCATTTTAGAGGCAGTGGTCTCCTCCTCTCTCTCCCCAGAGAGACTCATTTGAGATGTAAGTCACAGCTCACTCAGCTGCAATAAGAAATAACAGAACAGTCAATATTTCTCAACATTGTTGAAGAACCATTAACAACACATTTACTGTCTGAGGTCAGAGAGTTCAATCAGACTTCATATTGTATTCAAGACATACATTAGTATTATGTTATTCGCATTTGATTTCACGTTGCTCCGCAATTAACTGACTCCATAACAAGCAGCTAGTCCTACGTGGTTTGGAATCCCCTGACTCATAACAACAGCTTAGTCTACCTGATTGGATTCCGCCTGATCCATAGACAACGAGCTAGTCTACCTGGTTGGATTCCCATTAGCTGACTCCATAACAACAGCTAGTCATACCTGGTTGGATCCCCTGACTTCCATAACAAACAGCTAGTTCTACCTGGTTGGATCCCTGGGACTCCCATAACAACAGAGCTAGTCTTAACCTGGGGTTGGATTCCTGGACTGCATAACGAACAGCTAGTCTACCTGGTGGATCGCCCTGACTCCATAACAACAGGCTTCGTCTACCTGGGTTGGAGTCCCCTGACTCCATAACACGCGGGCTAGTCTACCTGGTTGGGATCCCCATGGTAGCTTTGAACTCCATAACACCTGGGGTCCACACACAACTAACTAAAAGACATTACACGAAAATCGACTTTACAGTTTCCATTGGACACGGACGTTAAGTAGACATTCCGCTTAAAATCATTTACGCAAGTAGACATTACACGACTGTTAAAATAGGTGACAGGGATTTATTCGCCTAACCCTTGCGGCCTTCAACAAAGCGCAGCCCTTCAGAAGACCAGAGTGAACCCACTTTATCTGAGATTGTTGGTGTTGTGAAGTAAACAGCACAGTGACAGGGGGGTCAACATCTCAAGCCTGGTTGGGGCTGGAGGGGATGGTACGGTGACAGGGTCAACATCCCCACAGCCTGGTTGGGGCTGGAGCGATGGTACGGATGACAGGGGTCAACAATCCCACAATGCTGGTTGGGGCTGGAAGGATGGTTACGGTGACAGGGGTCAACATCCCCACAGCTGGGTTGGGCTGGAGGATGGTACGGTGACAGGGGTCAACATCCCACAGCTGGTTGGGCTGGAGGATGGTAGCGGTGACAGGGGTCAACATCCCACAGCTGTTTGGGCGCTGGAGGATGGTAACGGTGACAGGGGGTCAACATCCCACAAGCTGGTTTTGGGCTGGAGGGATGGTACGGTGAAGCAGGGGTCACCATGCCACAGGCTGGTTGGGGCTTGGAGGCTGTAAAGCCGGTGAAGGGGTCAACATTCCCCAGCTGGTTGGGCTGGAGGAATTGGTAAAACGGGTGACAGGGGTCAAACTCTCACAGCTGGTTTGGGCCTGGAGGATGGGTACAGTGCAGGGGTCAACATCCCACAGCTGGTTTGGGCTGAGGATGGTACCGTGACAGGGGTCACATCCCATAAGCTGGTTTGGCTGGAGGATGGTACGGTGGCCAGGGGGTCAACGATCCCACAGCTGGTTGGGCTGGAGGATGGGTACGATGACAGGGTTCAACATCCCACAGCTGGGTTGGGCTGGAGGATGGGTACGATATGACAGGGGTCAACATCCCACAGCTGGTTGGGGCTGGAAGGATGGTACGGTGACAGGGGTCAATAATCCCACAGCTGGTTGGGCTGGACGGGATGGTACGGTGGAGACACGGGGTCAACCTCCACAGCTGGGGTTGGGCTGGAGGATGGTAACGGTGAAGGGGTTCAACATCTCACAGCTGGGGTTGGGCTGGAGGGATGGTACAGTGCTGGTGAAAAGGTTATGGCTGGCACAACACCTGACTCCGATCTTCAGGCCACTGCCAGCAGATCAAGCAGAACCAGCCACTTCCAGGTGAATATCAATTTTCATTGCATTGTACTAAGGTTATTGTTCCTTATCTAAACTTGGCAGGTGAATTCATGTTATTGCAAGGTTGTAATGTTCTTCTCAATTGGTTTTAGTTTATTTCCTGTTTTAACAGCCGTCGATGCCTGGACGCCTGGTGTTGTTTTGTCGCCAAGGAGGCGTTGGGACCAGTTCCGGACCAGGTTCCAGCTGCTGCACAATTGCTGACATCTTCCTGCCCATAGATGGTCTGGCCTGTGCCGCACCACGGACTGGACACACGCTAGAAAACCTGGTTCTTTTTGATGAAGATTCAGGGAGTTTTGCTACGAAGAAGCTATGACATCACATTCTCTGCACCAAATTACTACGGGCAGGACAAGAAAACAAGGCTCTCCGAATATAGATTCCCTTGTTCATGTGTAGGTTTCAGAACGGACGCAGTTTCATTCACTGGGGGAGAGTTTCCCAGTCATCAGCACTTCTCTGCAGTGGCTCTAGTTCACATGACTCTCTCCTAACACACACGCATACGTTGCTGCTACATAAAACAAATGTATCCTGCTGCCTTCAGGCCACTTTCCCCCTGATTGTATACATATAACTATCATCTCTCACCAGTTATCACTGAAATGGTTATTGATATTGTTCTTCTAGCAGTACTGTATATCCTACGCCTCAATCTGATTCACGCAAGTATCAATGATATGGGTTATTGAATATTTTGGTTTCTACATACTGTATATCTACCTCATCTATCACCAGTATCACTGATATGGTTATTGGATATGTTCTTTACATACTGTATGTCTTCATATCAACTACCTCATCTATCACGCAGTCATCACTGGGGATGCGGTCATTGATATTGGTTCTTCTACATACTAGGTATATCTTACAAATAACTACCTCATCTATCACAGTATCACTGGGGCATATGGGTATTGATATTGTTCTTGTACATAACTGTATAATTTAATGTAGTTCTTTCTCTACATTGACACTTGGGTCATTTATATTTCTTATCATTGACACTATCTATTTCTGGATATTGCTAGCTATGTAAGTAACCATTTGTCCTCTGTACAGTTTTCCGGGCCTTTCTGTAGAACCCAGTCCACTTAGCTAGATAGTGGCTGGGGGGATATAGGCATTTCTATCACATACCATCAGATTAGTGTCTGGGACTTAGGCTCATCTAACCATTTATAAATGTTTTTATTCTGGAACACTTTTCACGTTGACCTTGGGAATGTTCCTAATTGTAGGCTACTACTTTTAGTCTCATCTTTACTACACTACTCCTGTATTAATCACATGACCTCACATGTGGATCTTAAACGATGGGTGTGGCTACGGGCTTTAAGAGGGTGTGAAGACTGCTGAATCGGTGTAGACAAAGGAGAGCTCTCGCAGTAGGAACATTCAGGAGCCATTTTCTCAAAGTGGGGTTTTCAGGTTTATCAACCTTTCAAAGCAGAATGAGTTTTCCCAATTTGTTCTCAAATGATATGGACATTGGGTATTTCTTCAGTTCCCTGGTTGTTTTTTGAAGCGCGGCATAAACTTTCCCACATTGAGCCCTTCTTTCAGTTTGCAAATGCCCATTGCCTGCCCGTTACTTTTACTTGGCCGAATTGATGAGATTACTTTTTTTTCTCCAAAGAACTAGGTTACGTGATAACGTCTTTCTCCGGGGACGTGCAAAGAGCGCAAAAACCTCATAATCACGGTCATGTGCAGTCAATTCCCCCATACCCTACGTCATAACCATGTCGCCTATAATATAACATTGATACATATTGACTGGCTGATCAAATATGAATCAGCATCAATGTAAGGAAGCCTCAAATGACGATTATTGAAAGTTGAAATCAGTATAGTAATAACATTAAACAATTCTGCCGGATGTCTTTTAGCCCTGTAATACACTTGTGCGTTCTCTGCGATGGGCCTACACTTTCGAAACACTTTTGCGTACATAAACTGTGGTAAAAGAAAACGCTACAAACGCTTTATGAAACATTTTTTTCCTACCGATCGTGTCTATCTTCATCTACTTCCTTATAAATGTACTTCCTACTTCAACCAGTGGGCGGGTTTCAACAGGTAGTAGGTTTTATCTTATATATTCACATTATGTGATGTATACGTTTTTCATACAGTTTTAAACTTGTCAAGTCCCCGAGCAGGTAAGATTAAACATTTATTCATGTACGGTGTTCATACAGTTTTTAACTGTAGTCGCCTGAGCAGGTAGATAAACATTTATTCATGGTAACGTGTGGTTCATACAGTTTATGTCACGTTCCTGACCTGTTTTTTCCTTTTTCTTGGTATTTATTTAGTTGGTCAGGGCGTGAGTTGGGGTGGGTTGGTCTATGTGTTTATTTTTTCTATGTTGGGGTTGGTTGTGTCGGCCGGGTATGATTCTCATGCAGAGGCAGCTGTAAATCGTTGGGTCCCTGGATTGAGAATTCATAACTTAGGCAGCGGAGGTTCACGTGTGTGGTTGTGGGTGGGTGTGTATCTCGGTGTTCGGTGCCACAGCGGGCTGCTTCGGTTTTGTCACGTTTGTTGGTTTTTTGGTATTTGTAAGTGTTCTGGATTGTTTCGTTTTAAATAAAATCATCATGAACGCAATCACTCCGCATATTGGTCTGATCCTTCCGCCCTCTCCTCGTCCGAGGAGGAGGAAAAAGACAGCCGTTAGTTTTAACTGTAGTCCCCTGAGCAGGTCAGATAAACATTTATTCATGTAACGTTTTCATACAGTTTAATGGTAGTCCCTGAGCAGGTAGATAAACATTTGATAAAAAACATAGTATCTTATTTTTGCTTCCTTACCCTACACTACCTGATTCGCTAATCAAGGCTAATGATAAATGAATTACTTAGGTAGAATGCTAGTGTGTTAGTTCTGGGAAACAGACTAAAACCTCATTTGGGGTCCCAGAGGAGAGGGGTTTGGAATACACTGACCTAGAATAATGGGATGGCAAACCTTAACGTCTTATTTATTTATTATCTCAAGCCTATTCACACAGGCACACACACACACACACACACACACACACACACACACCACACACACACACACCACACAGCACACACACACCAACACACACACCACAACACATCACCACACACACACACACACACACACACCCACACAACACACACACACACGACACACACACACACTCAAAACACAAACACAACACATGACACAGAGAGGCCGGGACCCACACCAAGAGCAGTGTACGCACACACAGAAACACAGAGATTAAGAATACTGACAGAAATAATAGACAGACAATATTTTCCAAAATTAGATCATGGTCTAGTATTTTCACTAGCGACTCTTGTACATGGTTGGGGTCACTTCCCATATTTTTCAATTTATGAACTCTCATACAGGGGCCATTTAAATTAAATGTTAATTTGTGGGGTGTAGCGAAATTCTTTGTGTTCTAGCTCCTACAGTGTACAGTAGTATCTAACTAATACACAATAATACACAAACAATACACCATAATACACCACATCTAAAGTAGAAGAATATAGAAATATGTGAAGACACAGCAGCAACACAAAGCAGCACGGCGCAGACAGACACAAGACGCACACACACCTCCTTCCCGCTCACTTTAGACCATTGCGGTATTGCACCGTTTCTAGTGGTTGAATTATTGCATTTCAAAGCAGGCCAGTCGATTAGTAATTTAGTGTAAATGTGGGATATGATGGACACGCTTTATTCAGTAACAATAACAAGGTTAATAACAGATGCAATAATTTACCGTTCAGTGAGAAGAAGAGAACATCCATTCCGTTTATCTCTGCCATATTATATAATTAGAAAAAGCCGTGGTTTTTCTAGGTTTATTATTTATTTCGTTTCCATCGTATATTTTCATAAAATATTTCCCTCCACTTGCTTCTGTGATGGTTTATTCTCACGAGGTAGCACTCATGCAGGCTACCACCGAGGTTTAAGCCATTGTCCAGTCTCTCTTTTAATTGTGCAGACCGCTATCTTCTCTAGACGGCAGGCTCAAATAGATAAAGCCTTATTTCATGTGTTTTGGCGTTCTAGTGTAGAAAATACGGTCCATATTGAGATCTTAGTTGGTTTTTTGGCAATGACATTTGTGGACGCTCCTTCTAACACATACAAAGGATTTGGCCATAAAACTCATGCTGATGTTGGCAGTTATTCAGGCAGGGTTATGTAGTCATATTTTAATTTGACATGAGAATGTGCTAATCCCTCCCGCTAACTTTCACTGATGCAGAGAAGTCTTAGACACCTCTTAGTTCTCTTTTGTGGTTTCTGGCAGTGAGGGAGTGGTGCATTGGCATTAGGAAGGTCCCAAAAGTAGAACTAGTGAGAGAAAGCACTGGCATGTATGGGGAATATAGTAGATCGCGTAGACTCCACTCTCATGTTCGGAGATACGTAGAAGAAGCAGGTAGGCCGGGTTAGCTAAATAGACTTAATAACAACGATTGCAATCCGCCTGGCTGTGATTAGTGGAGGAGAAGGAAGACGAACATCGAATGTGTATCGGAAATTGAGCTCATGTCTAGAGGTGTAAATATATATATAATGAAATAAGAAGACTGATATATTTCACTTAAGTGGTGATAACTGCTTATCATAGATTGTCAGATTAACGCCATTAGGTGTCCGTAAATATAAAAACGGTCACTTTATACTTCGCCACTATCCTATAGGCCTATAACAAGTTCATGGAATTGAGTCTACTCAGATTACGATTCCCCATCTCGTCAGTTAGTGATTAGGAAACCCACGTGTCACAGTAAGTAGATAGTCATGACAGCTCGCTGACTATCGTCACTAGTTCTAGAGCAGAACTAAGTTTTTGCTGCTTTTATGTCGATCTCCAAGTGGAATCTTCTATGTGGCGATCTCGCCAATAACAGTTTCGTGTAAGAAACTCTTCAAACGATAAAGCCTTTGTGTATTCTTATTTTTGGATGATTAGTCTCGGGCTTGTTGGTGGTCGTTGCAGACTGATAGTCATAGAGGGCTCTGCTGCCCTGGTCGCAGACTGGGTAGGCAAACTGTTGCCCATTTCATCGTCGTCTGATGTTCTCAAACTCGTTTGCCATTCTACATGTGGTATTGAATGTACACTAACTAGTTTTTCCATATTTCATGTTGAGACTGAATGGACAAACGTCTTCCATGGTCCAGATGTGTCCTGAATCGTACAAACTGTTTCCGGATTTCAAAGAGTGTCTGAATGTAAACGTACTGTTGCCATTTCATGTGTCTGATGTACCGCAATAATTAACTGTCCTTCCATTTCATCGACTGCTCTGAATCGTACCACTACTTTGTTTACGTGTCTTTGTCATGCTAGCATTAAACTGTTGCATTTTCGGTGTCGTAAGAGATGGACGAGACTGTTGGCCTATGGTTTCTCCTGGTTCGTGCAGATCGTACAATTTGTTGCTCGCTTCAGATTATTCATTACTGTCGGTGCAGGGATGTAACAACACTGCTGCTCTTCCCGGGTGTGTGGGCCTAGGGATTGGAAATCAAGTGGATTATGTTGACCTGGTTTTGGTGTCGCTGGCTCAATCAGTCATTGCTACACGCATGAACCTTGCAGTCTGACTTTGTAACGTAGCAGACATAAGAAAGCTACTCGGCATTAAATTTTTGATTACATTTCAGGATGTGAGGATTTGGTCAAAACGTTAATTAATGACCAGAGTGGACTTAGAGAGAGAGATGGTTCCATAGGGCGTAGATCCAGCAGATATCTGAGCTCTTGCTTGGTGTATGAGTTGAGTTCTAGGTGTTCGAAGTTATTTCTAGTATCAGCGTAAGAGTGAACACTAGGAATATGTCTTAGTGAACGAAGATATTTCGAAACTCACAGTAACCATAAAATGCCGCGTTGCTCCTATTTTCCAGTCCAGCGCTACAACAAGCAGTTTTCAGCAGTAATGAACTGAAGGAGGAAAGTGGATCTATAGGCCTTGTTTATTATTGCGCTTGGGTCTTTTTAATATCAAGCACTATTTCACTTTCCTCTGTTCATACCCGGGAGTAACAACATGAATGTGTGCAGGAGCAGCCATCAGCTGGAAGAACGGTGTCCCTTTTGGGTCAGTGGTCAGTGGAGGAAAGGAGAGCGGAGGGATGTTGAAGAGAACGGACCCTCCAGTCTGCTGCCTCTCCTCTGCTGCGACTGACCCTCAGTCTGTTGCTCTCTCCCTCTGCTGAGACTGACCCTCAGTCTGCTGCTTCTCTCCCTCCTGGCTGCGACTGGACCCTCGTCTGCTGCTCTCTCCTCTGCTTGAGACGGACCCTCAGTGCTTGCTGCTGCTCTCTTCTGCTGAGACTGACCCTCCGTCTGGCTGGCTCTCCTGCCCTCTGCTGAGACTGACCTGCAGTCTGCTGCTCTCTCCCTCTGCTGAGGAACGGAACCCTAGTCTGCCTGCTCTCTTCCCTCTGCTGAAGACTGACCCTCAGTCTGCTGCTCTTCCCTCTGCTGAGAATCTGACCCTCAGTCTGCTGCTCTCGCCCTCTGCTGAGACTGACAAATCACGATACAGGCACCACAGCCCAGTAATTAAAAAGACTCATTATTTAAATTGTATGCTGGACTAATCTTCTATCTACATCCTGTCCATAATGGTTCTAGCATCCATCACATCCCATAAATGTCCTCTTACATCACCACACATCCCATTAATGTCCTCACATCCCATCACATCCCATAATGTCTCTACATCCATCACATCCCATAAGTCATCTACATCCCCTAATGTCACATCCCATATCATCCCATACAACTGTTCTCTTACATCCCATCACATCCACATAATGTCTCTACATCCCATCACATCCCATACTGGTCTCTACATCCCATAATTGTCTCTACATCCCATCACATCCCATAATGTCTCTCTACATCCCATAATGTGCTCTACAATCCCATAATGGTCTCTACATCCCATCACATCCCATAATGTCTCTACTCCCATCACATCCCATAATGTCTCTACATCCCATAATCATCTCTACATCCATCATATATACCTATCGCTGCTGCATTGTACTAGCCCATCTGTAAATAGCCCACCAATCTACCTACCTCATCCCCATATTGTTTTTCTTCACTTTTCTGCTCTTTCACACCAAGTATTACTACTTGTATTCTACCTTGCACATCTATCACTCCAGTGTTCATTTACTGAATTGTAATTACTTGCTACTATGGCCTATTCATTGCCTTACCTCCTCACGCCATTTGCACACACTGTATATGAACTTTATTTCATTTTATATTGTTAATTGACTGTACGCTTGTTTATTACATGTGTAACTCCGTGTTTGTGTCTGCTTTGCTTTTATCTGGTCCGGTTGCAGTTGTAAATGAAGACTTGTTCTCAACTAGCCTAGCCTGGTTAATTAAATAAAGGTGAATAAAAAATAAAAAATATATATATAATATATTTATATCTCCGGACTCCAACATTGATCCTAATATTTCTATATTTTCTTATTCTCTTCTTCTACTTTTAGATGTGTGTATTGTTGTGTATTGTTGATATTACTGCATGTTGGAGCTAGGAACACAAGCATTTCACTACACCACCATAACATCTGTTAATATGGACCAATAATATCTGTTAAATATGGACCAATAATATCTGTTAAACTATGGACAATAACATCTGTTAAATATGTATATGGACCAATCAACATCTATTAAATATGGACCAATAACATCTGTTAAATATGTGTATGGACCAATAACATTTGATTTAAATGGCCCCTGGGTGTTAGAAAGTTCATAATTGAAAAATATATTGAGAAAGGTGGTAACCATACAATGTAATGTAGACCTGAATGATATCTCCCTCTCCCACCACTGGACACTGGAAAGGGGGAACTATACAGTGACCTGTTCTCTCTCTCGCTCTCCCCCTGTGTGTGTGGTTGTGTGTTGTGTGTGTGTGTGTGTGTGTGTGTGTGTGTGTGTGTGTGTGTGTGTGTGTGTGTGTGTGTGTGTGTGTGTTGTGTGTGTGGTGTGTGTGTGTGTGTGTGTGTGGTGTGTGTGTGTGTTGTGTTGGTGTGTGTGTGTGGTGTGTGGGTGGAACTCTGTCCAGACACCACTGCCAAGCCAGGAATAATTATACAGGGGCCTGTTCTCTCTCTTTCTCTCTCCCCACTCCTAATCTCTCTCCCCCCACTAACACATTTTGATACGTTAACAGCCTTATTCTCAAAAATGTTTTTATTCCCCTCAACAATACTCCATAATGACAAAGCAAAAACAGGTTTTTAGAAATGTTAGCAAATGTTCTTTTTTTTAAAGAACCCGGAATATCACATTTACATAAGTATTCAGACCCTTTACTCAGTACTTTGTTGAAGAACCTTTGGCAGCGATTAAAGCCTTGGATATGACGCTACAAGCTTGGCACACCTGTATTTGGGGAGTTTCTCCAATTCTTCTCTGCAGATCCTGACAAGTTCTGTCAGGTTGGATGAGGACTGTTGCTGCGCAGCTATTTTCAGGTCACGCCAGAGATGGTTGATATCGTTCAAGTCCTGGCTAGTTGGGTAACTGAGAATGTGTCTGTGGAAACTGGCTCTGAGAATGGTTGTGTTGATATTCAGTCTCTCTCATGAACCTCTCACTGAGAAAGCTGCTGAAAGACTGAGGTGGTTGTGTTGATATTCAGTCTCTCTCATGAACCTCTAACAGGCCAACACTGTACAATATATTCATAAAATACATTTATTTTGAATGTGTGTAGAACTGGCTGCTAGATAGAGGTCCAGCTAGGTACCTAGTGTAGGACTAACTGACCCTCCTGCTAGATAGGGGTCCAGCTAGGGACCTAGTGTAGGACTAACTGACTCTCCTGCTAGATAGAGGTCCAGCTAGGTACCTAGTGGAGGACTAACTGACTCTCCTGCCATATAGAGGTCCAGCTAGGTACCAGCTAGGTACCCTCCTGCTAGATAGAGGTCCAGCTAGGTACCTAGTGGAGGACTAACTGACCCTCCTGCTAGATAGGGGTCCAGCTAGGTACCTAGTGGGGGACTGACTGACCCTCCTGCTAGATAGGGGTCCAGCTAGGTACCTAGTGTAGGACTGACGGACCCTCCTGCTAGATAGGGGTCCAGCTAGGTACCTAGTGTAGGACTAACTGACTCTCCTGCTAGATAGGGGTCCAGCTAGGTACCTAGTGTAGGACTAACTAACCCTCCTGCTAGATAGGGGTCCAGCTAGCTACCTAGTGTATGACTGACCCTCCTGCTAGAAGATCCACACTTCCAGGAGGCTGCAGAAGGAGAAAGCCTGTGTGGTTGGACCTTTCGTAAGACATTGGTCCAGCTCACCAAGAAGGTCCAGCTCATTGGTCCACTGATCATCCTGGAACTTGACTCAGTTCCTTTTCTCAACACTATGTCGGTGAGGTCACGTGACTTCTCTGCCCTCTCAGCTATCCCCTTTAGTGAGTCCATTTCCTCCCTTCCTTCAGACAGAGTGAGTTGTAATCCCCTAAAGAATCTAAGGAAGGTCTTTGGTCAAGATGTCAACGTGGTGGTGTGTATCTTTGACTAGCCTGACTAGCTGAGAATTTCATGCATATTTTATCTTATGTATCTTTTGTGAGCTAATATTTTTGTCACTACAGTTCTTTTTTTAATGTATTTATATGTGTCTTTTTTTTATTTTTTTGAAATGGACAAAAATGAATGGGAAGTTATTGGCACCGTACGAAACATGAACACG
>NW_019945383.1:19401-24139 GCF_002910315.2 Salvelinus sp. IW2-2015
TAAATTCTTTTTTATTATTGTTTTTGTATTTTTCACTTATAACAAGTCTAAGCCTCCTGTTTCATGGGATTGTATGAAAGGGTAATTGGGAATGTAATCGAGGTAATGAAGTAATGGCACGCTTTGGTATACTTTTTAAATGTGATTTCGCAATGCAGACATAAGTTGTGTAAATAACTCAATTTGGCTGGTTGTTACAACATATGTACAATACCACTCAATTCGGCGTCGTTTCATTCAAAACTGATTGCAAATGCCATATGGCAAATGCCAAGTGTTACACTGCAAAAATCCAATAGATGGCGTGTGCGCTTTACCGTAATTTTTCATATTGCAAATGTAACACAAGTCAAGACACCCTTAAAAAAGTGCTTTTTGGACCGTTTTTCGAAATTCTTTCGATTTTTATGTCAATTACACATGTATAAGAACTGTATGAACATACTTTTGTCAAATTTTATTATCATAATTATTATTTTTTTTTTACTTGTCCATAAGGCATATGTTTTGTCCATTTGCAATATGATTTCATAAGAAGTCAAAAGTCGAAAATAATGATTTTTTAAAAAACGTCCAAAATGACAAGGGGCGCCCCCTTATGGATGGGCACGGATGGGAGGTGCTTCCTACCCAACCGTTGACCCCTTGCTCCCCACTAAAGAAATTGTAATCACCATGTGCAAGGATGTCCATTTGCAATATGTTTCAATGGGCATTTACCATCACGAATTTGACATGCTCAAAACTCCTGCAGAAGTTAAAAATTGACTGGCCTGATGAACTCGAGATGGCCGGGTAGTGATAGTGGTTCCTCTCCATCACTCGTTGTGTTGATTTCATCATGTCCATTTGGTGATGTTTTTTCACTGTTGAATCATATTGCAAATGTACTGTGCTTTTGCAATATGTTTCAATGGGCATATACCATCACGAACTTAACATGCTCAAAACTCCTGCAGGAATTAGAAATTGACTGGGCTGATGAACTCGGGATGGCCGGGCAGTGATTCTGGTTGTTCTCCATCGCTCGTTGGTGTTGATTTCAGAATGTCATTTTGGTGATGGTACCTCACTGTTTAAACATATTGCAAATGTACAAAAGTCAACTGGCAAGTCAGTGTCCATCAGTCAATTAGATATTTTCAGACACCAAACTGATACAAACTGACACCACACCCACTTCTTCCAACTCGTTTAGAAGCCAACTATCACATATTTCCGAGCAGTCCCAAAATTCACAGGGCCTTCTATTTAAACCATAATAAAAACATATAACACATAGTTACGTTCTAGCTGCAGGTCCAGTTCAGACATTATGTGTAGGCCTGTGTGAGGCGACCTCAAATCCAAAGTTTCGGCTCGATAGGTTATTCGGTGCCCGAGCAAGACCTTAATTGGTGCTGAAAATCAATATTTTTCCATGCCTTGCTACGAGGTCCTTGAATGAGCTATCGGACAGAAATGTTGGGGTCCATCTCTATGGGCCGAGCCGGTTTCAATGCACCTAGTCTTGCAACTCTGGGACTTTTCTAAATGTCGTCATTTTCGTAATGGTCCAAATGAATTGAAGTTATTGCAAATGTACGAGGCTGTTTCTCGGTCTCAGAACCTTCTAGAGCCACATAACTCACCGTACACTATCGACCTGAGCTCTATAACAGGTTTCTAAAGTTTCAGAGCTCT
Organism: Salvelinus sp. IW2-2015; assembly: GCF_002910315.2. Taxonomy (NCBI): domain Eukaryota; kingdom Metazoa; phylum Chordata; class Actinopteri; order Salmoniformes; family Salmonidae; genus Salvelinus; species Salvelinus sp. IW2-2015. The sequence goes on from NW_019945383.1 coordinate 21,085, forward strand.
AAGTTTAACTTCTTGAGAATACAGGGGGTGCTATTTTCCCATTAGCATAATTTGCTCTACAGATTAAACTGCCTCTTATTCAATTATTGCTTCTTACTATATGCAATATAAATAATACCATTGGAAAGAAAACAATCTCTAGTTTCTAAAACCTTTCAATTTTGTCTCTGAGTGATACAGAAGTCATTTGACAGCACTTTCCCTGACCAAGAAGAAAAAAGCAAGGTGTTATGCCAGCTTCAACGCTCTGCCTATATATGGTCGTGCCCCCTATGACCCGAAACACACCTCATTGGCCTTCCTCTGGGTGACAAGAGGACGTCAGAGGAAAAATATCTTGTTTATCTGGGACTGACGTGAAATGAGAGCTAATTCTTGGCGTGACCGACAACTTCCGGTTCTCTATATCGTGCGACTTGGAGCTGCGATTGTCTTCTGTTGTACGGCCATTATTTATCTCCGTCTCGAAGTTTGTTTGATACATGTGACCAGATCATCGTAATGTATGTTTTATCAAAATAGTTTAATCAGATTATTTGAATTTTTTTGGGAGTTTTGCGGTGTTCCGTTGTCTGATTTTATTATCGTTTGAGAAATCCGTGCCACTCGACCAGTACCTGTGCTAATGGAGTGGGAAAGGAACAATTCTGAACGGAACCAACGACTCATCTTGACAAAGGACACTTTGATCAACATTCTGATGAAAGATCAGCCATAGTAAGACTCAATTTACGTGTTATATCATATCTGTTGTGCATGTGAACTGGCCGTGGGCGCCTAGCCGAATCTGCCTGGTATAGCTATGCTAATTTAGCGCTACTTTTTGTTTTCGTTATAAACATTTAATAAATTGAAATATTGTTTGGATTCACCAGATGTTGGGCTTTCAATATCTGTACGCTGTGTATTTTTCTGAAATGTTTTAAGATGAGTAATTCGTTATATGACGTTGGTCTCTGTAATTGTTCTGGCTGGGTCAGCACTATTTCAGATTGCAGCTGCAATGTAGAACTGTGATTTATACCTGAAAAATGCACATTTTTCCCAAAAAAACTATGCTATACATAAATATGTTATCAGACTGTCATCATATGAAGTTGTTTCTTGGTTAGTGGTCTATATATTTTTAATTTAGTCGAATTAGTGATAGCTACTGACGCAGGAAAAAACTATGGGGAGTAAAAAAATCGTGTCCTTTGCTAAGTGGTAGCTAAAGATTTACATATTGTGTCTTCCTGTAAAACATTTAAAAAATCTGAAATGGTGGCTTATTCACAAGACTGTATCTTCATCTGGTGTCTTGGACTTGTGATTTAATGATATTTAGATGCTCAAGTTACTTGTGACGCTATGCTAGCTATGCTACTCAGTGGGGGGGGGGGGGGGTGTTACGGATAGGGTTGGTGACTCGTAGAGAAGTTACGGTCTTTAATAGTTTGAACAAAAGTAACTTTTCCAGGCACTGTCTGTCTCTAAGCCCCACAGTGTGTCACTCCATCCTTTCTTAGTGGGTGTGTGAGTTTTTCTTGGAAATCTGATGGGATGAATGACTGATTTAGAGTTCATGAGGGTTGCCTAATCACACATATGAAGTTTTGGAAAGATTTTACTTTTTTAACCCTTCAAAACAGTACCTTTGACACCAATTATGGCACTTCCGGTTGGCACAGGAAGCTAAAAGTAAACACATATTATGGTTAGGCTTTTACAGAATCCTGAGTTTTAAGTCTTTACGTTAAGAACTGACTGATTTACAGAGGGTTAAATGAGTGTGTGTTATTTCAGAAAATCACAGAAAATCACAGAATTCTCGCAGAGCTCCAAAACCCACTTAAAAAATGTTCGTCTGAACACGCTGCAACTGGATCTGTAACTTTTTTGGGAAAATAACTCATTTTTGTGAACATCCCCAATTGTACAATGTACGATTTCTCTTAAATTACGATAGATAAATGGCTTTCGTCTTTGACCTTTAATCCCAGAAAAATGGCCATAACTCAAAAAGCATTGAGGCCTCGACGCCATCTTGTTCGGGGCCAACTGCCCATTATGCCAAACCTATGCTCACCAAGTTTCGTCTACAAAATATTTTCCGTTTAGGAGAAAAGGCCATGTCATGATTGGTGATGTTTAGTACATTTGCAATATGATTCCATTCACCCTCTGGTGGGATATACCGGGACAGCGAAAAAAACAACCAAACTTTGAAAATTTTATCAAACGGAAACCGAATGTCCGAGAGACTTCATTCGATGACTTCCTGAAAGATCTGGCCCCCGTGCACGGCACACCGCCGTCCGCGAATTTTACAAACATTGGCGGACATCTAGTAAGGGACCGTACATTTGCCATATGGTGTTTCTCACTAACCATTCGGCAAATGTCAAAATGTTCCCTTCAGGTATGTAAATGTGATCGTTTTTTATTTTTAATACATTTGCAAAAATGTCTAAACCTATTTTTGCTTTGTCATTATGGGTTATTGTGTGTAGATTGATGAGGGGAAAAAACAATTGTATCCATTTTAGAACAAGGCTGTAACGTAAGAAAATGTGGAAATGTCAAGGGGTCTGAATACTTTCCGAATGCATTGTAACTCTCATGTTTACTTACTTGTTGAATGGGTGTCAGTGACGTATTCTGTCACACCCTGATCTGTTTCACCTGTCTTTGTGATTGTCTCCACCCCCCTCCAGGTATCACCCATCTCCCCATTACCCCCTGTGTACTTTTTCCTGTGTTCTCTGTTTGTCTGTTGACAGTTTGTCTTGTTTGTTCGAGGCAACCAGTGTTGTGTCTCAGCTCCTGTTTTTTCCCCAGTCTCTCTTTTCCTGTCTTCCCGGTTTTGACCCTTGCCTGTCCTGACTCTGAGCCTGCCTGCCTGACCACTCTGGCTGCCCCTGTCCCTGAGCCTGCCTGCCGACCTGTACCTTTAACCCACCTCTGGTTTACTGACCCCCGCCTGCCTTGACCTGTCTTTGCCTGCCCCTGTTACAATAAACACTGCTACTTGGACAGTCTGCATCTGGGTCTTACCTTGGTTCTGATAGTATTC
>NW_019945383.1:25121-34563 GCF_002910315.2 Salvelinus sp. IW2-2015
AAACACAAAGAATATGCAGTACCAGATCACAGTAAACTCAAACTCCCAGAATAGTTCATTCATTAATTCAGGAAGTGAAACAAAGTTACATGGAAATGTCTTTCTGAATACTATTTCTATATGGTTTTACCTAAACAGACAMAGTGTGGCAGATGAACTTCCTCCAGTTCACCTAACTCCATAGTGATGTCCAGCAATGGACCACCTTGTGTGTACTGCATGTCTTTCAGAAGTTGACTGTAGGGTTCCCAGTTCCTGAAGTGATACTTCAGAATGACATCTCTCTCACACAGCCAGCGGAGCCCAGACACTGTGCACTCATAACTCCCTTTGGGTGTCCTGTGTCTGAGGGCAACATCAAGATATGGTAGAGAGGGTCAATGGTCAAATGGAGAGGTTAGATTAGAAGACTATTCCCACAGGTAATGGGGAAATACACTAGCAGGTGGAATGAAATGTTAAAAGTAGTTATTTTACCTGAACATTGTCACTCCCTGGACAGTGGAAGTCAAGGGTTCAATGTGAAGCCAGTGTGTGGAGTCCTGAACAAGGACAAGCATGTCAGTAATACATATGGGGCCTGTTTCCTGGACACAGATTGAGTCTAGTGCTGGACTAAAAAGCATGCTCAATGGAAGTTTCAATAGAAAGTTCTTTAAGGTCCAGGACTAGACTTAATCTGTGTCTGGGAAACTGGCCCATTAACCAAAGTAACTAATCTAATGTATTTATCCAATTAAACTGTTAAATGACAAAATATGACGACAGATAAAATCCTGCAGAACACAGGACTGTCTATATCCCAGTATGAATGGTTGGTCAGTACACACCTGGCTTTGAGACTGTGTTTATATTACTAAAGCAGAACACAGGACTGTCTATATCCCAGTATGAACGGTTGGTCAGCACACCTGGCTTTGAGACACCTGACTCCTGCAGGTATGTAAAAGTAAGAATTGACATTATGACTTACCTCAACATGGTCACAGGTCTTACAGCTCTGAGAAATCCCTGAGTTCAAAAGTAGTTATTTAAAATGGACAATCTAATGTAATAATGAATTCATAATTATTAAATAAACTTGTAATAAAAATGAATATAAGTGAGCAACAGTTTCAGAATGTACATTCATTAGCATACCATAATCTGACATTAGTGTTATATTAATTAATGTTTGTGGAAGCAGGAAACAACATTGTTCTAATCCATGTTTTGTAGATGTTGGGGTCTGATTTCTGGTAGATCCTAATCCTAGAGCTTAAAGGTAGAGTCATCTAAATGATGATGTACGAGCAGCACCACAGATATTGTGATGAGCAAGATGCCTGACTTCTCTCACACACAGTCACACACAGTCACACACAGTCTCTGCCCATGTGCAAGGGTTCTCTTCACTCTCTTACAGACTGTTAGTCACGGGACCAAAACAGCAGAGAAGTTTAGCCTTGTGCTCCAACACTCTTAGTTGTTGTAGAAATTGACCCACTATGCTGTTTACTTTGTGCTTCTACGTCATATCGCTGACTCACCCTTTATTAAGTTTGTTTTGACCAAATAGATCGTGATTGTGTTCCTTGCCTGGGAATCAACTATAATGAACGCTTTAAAACTATTTTGATTTAAAAACAATTAAATCAAATAACACTCACATTTCTCAGGTCCAGGCTTGATACAACACTCTCCACCATGGTCTCTGGTGTCCTCAGGTCCAGGTTTGATCCAACTCTCTCCACCATGGTCTCTGGTGTCCTCAGGTCCAGGCTTGATCCAACTCTCTCCAACATGGTCTCTGGTGTCCTCAGGTCCAGGCTTGATCCAACACTCTCCACCATGGTATCTGGTGTCCTCAGGTCTAGGCTTGATACAACTCTCTCCACCATGGTCTCTGGTGTCCTCAGGTCCAGGCTTGATACAACTCTCTCCACCATGGTCTCTGGTGTTGGTAAAACAGTAGGATAGACTGTGATTAAACTAAATACAACTTATTAAGGCTTGATATAACATACATACAGTCGTCATAGGCAATACAAAGGGTGTTTAAAGGTTGACAGACTAGCTCCCTATGTAGGGTGCATTACCTAAATGTGACATAACCCACTATGTCACCTTCCATGAAGTTAATACTGATGGTGACATTTAACTAGGCACAGTCTAACTGCCTGTAGGTCCAACAGAACACATTAAAACACACCACTACTAATGTAATTATACGAATGATTCCAGAGGAAAACAAATGATAAAACATTGCTATGACTCACCTCTGAATGTGTTGGTCATCTATCTGACACAGAGTCACTGAGGAGGAGATGGAGGAAACCCCAAACCCAGGATAGAGGGGTTCAGTGAATGTGGTGTGTCTTGTGTAACGGTGTGTCAGTGTACCAGAGGAGGACACACTATAGAAGGACAAAGTACCAGCTGGCCAGTCCAGATACACACCAACTCTGTTAGGAACAGGACCAGGGATGGATCTGCTACTGACTCCAGCATGGTAAAAGTGATGACCACTGTCAGAGCAGACTAAACACCAGGACATCCTATTGGCTCCAATCCTGCTGTCATCCCTCCATCCATTCCTCATCAATCCTTCGTACACCACACCAATGACAGTCATGCCACCATCCCAGTAACCATCCATCTCCACCTCCCAGTAATAACGAGATCCAGATAAGCCTTCTCTGCAGAGAAATTGTGGAAAACAATCAAATCTGTCTGGATGGTCTTCATAATGCTGCTTCTCTTTCACACATGTCACCTTCCTGTTCCCCTCAGACAGTTTCAGGTGTGGGTGTGCTGTATTTGGGTCCAGGGTGAGATGACAGGCATCTGTAGACAAAATGAGAGTTTAATCAAACCACATCTTCATATAACATTTTGTTTTGTAGTTACAGAACAAGTATTGATGAGTTACTATGTTACAATAGTTCTGAATATTCAGTTAATTAGGATTGAAGAGACTTACATTTCCCCAGCCCTGATTTTAGCCAGCACTCTCCACCATGATCCACACTGTAGGAGAAACAGGTTATTGACTGACAAAGACCTAATAAAGCAGTCAACATTTAAACCATATTGTTGTGTTCTGGTGCACTATCCAAGTTCATTACTAGAGACATACAGGTATTCTATCCTACCTACTGCATACAGAATGGAGTACAATTCCAATAGGATATCAGAGATGCAGAAGAAGAGTATTCATTGGTGATGATGTATGCTGTGATGGAGTGCTCAGCCTGCGAGTAAACTTCCCCTTTAATTCTACCATCATGTCCTCATGTTACTGACCCTACTACACTACATATGACACAACCGCTGCTCACACTATTAGGACATCTATTCTTGACTTACTTCAGCTTCATCAGTTTATATGTGGGATCCACCAGAGCAGCTGAAAGCAGTCCCCCTACAGAGTCTCCTGGGTGATTGTAGCTCAGGTCCAGCTCTTTTCAGGTGGGAGGGGTTTGACTCAGAGCTGAAGACAGAGCAGCACAGCCCTCCTCTTGGACCAGACAGCCAGACAGCCTACAGAGAGACAACAGCTGTCTAGGTTGGTGTACTGGTGTCAATCATCTTGTAGGACACCCATACATTTGTCCATGACACAAACATTGTGATAAAACATCAGATTTATACAGTATTTGTTTTTACTAAGCTCAGTACCGACCTGACTGAAACAGCTGTACTTACCCCAGTGTGTGTATTTACAGTCTGGATCCTCCAGTCCAGCAGACAGCAGTGTAACTCCTGAGTCCTGCAGGTCATTGTCTCTCAGCCCACTGTGTATCAGTTGTGAGTTGGGTGAACTCAGGACTGAGGCCAGATCTGAACAGCAACCCTCTGTCAGACCACACTGACCTAGACTAGAGGGCAGAAGAGCACATGATTAACACATGTTTAAAACATCCACATAATAACTCATACTGAAGATATTTAACTCACTGTTATGGGAATTTTATGAATAATCACTAAATGAGGTATACATTTAACGTAGAATTATAACTAACATAATTATTTCTTATCTGATGAATAATGTTTGTCCATGAGAAAGAGGGACTGTTGGTAGGCAAGGAACTGTGGCAGACAACTTGTGACCACTGTGAAACTGATAACAGGGAAGGAAGTCTCCCCACCCAGGGAGGGAAGAGACCGTGGGCTTGTAGTAGATTGTATAACAGGTGGGGGACAATGTAAGACTTGTGAACTATGTTGTATCTGAGAGAAGGAGGGACGTTTATGATGAAATGTGAGGTATATAGACCAATGTGCCGGAAATGATAAGCAGAACGTTCCCGTAAATAAACATTTGACTTTGGTAGACTGGGCCTCTGTCTGTTTTTATTTCTATCAGTATCCTACAAATCCTGATATAGCAGACTGAGTAATTTAATTTAATTGGTTAACTTCTTTGATATAGGGGGCAGCATTTTCACTTTTGGATGAATTGCGTGCCCATAGTAAACTGCCTCCTACTCTGTCCCAGATGCTAATATATGCATATTATTATTACTATTGGATAGAAAACACTCGGATGTTTCTAAAACTGTTTTAATGATGTCTTTGAGTATAACAGAAATCATATGGCAGGCAAAAACCTGAGAAACAATCCAAACAGGAAGTGAGAATTCTGAGAAGGGTCGATGTTAAAGTCATTGCCTATTTAATTCCCTGTAATATATGGATCTGTTTGCACTTCCTACGCCTTCCACTAGATGTCAATAGTCTGTAGAACGCTGAATGAAGCCTCTAGTGTGATGTGGGGCCGGATGGGAGGTGTTTCAGTCACTGGTCTGGCAGATTGCCAGTTCTTGCTCACGCGCTTTCCCAATGATATCGCCTTGCGTTCCATTACTTATACAGACATGAAGAAATGCTCCGGTTGGAACGTTATTGGATATATATGATAACAACATCCTGAAGATTGATTCTCTACCAAGTTTGACCAGTTTATTCGACTTGTAATATAACTTTTTGAAGTTTTCGTCCAACGTTTGCCTGCATCTGCGTGAGCGTTTGGACACGCAAAAGAAGCTAAGTAGCAAAAGTAGCTAATTGGACATAAGTAATTGACATTATCGAACAAAACAACGATTTATTGTGGAACTAGGATTCCTGGGAGTGCATTCTGATGAACATAATCAAAGGTAAGGGAATATTTATGATGTAATTTCGTATTTCTGTTGACACCAAAATGGCGGAGAAATGTTGTTAAATCTGAGCGCTGTCTCAGATTAATGCATGGTGTGCTTTTTACATAAAGTTTTTTTTAAATCTGACACAGCGGTTGCATTAAGAACAAGTGTATCTTAAATTCTGTGTAAAACATGTATCTTTCATCACAGTTTATGATGAGTATTTCTGTTATTTGACGTGGCTCTCTGCAATTACTCCGGATATTTTAGAGGCATTTCTGAACATGGAGCCAACGTAAACCGAGATTTGTGGATATAAATATGCACATTATCGAACAAAACATAAATGTATTGTGTAACATGATATACTATGAGTGTCATCTGATGAAGATCATCAAAGGTTAGTGATTCATTTTCTCTCTATTTCTGCTTTTTGATACTACTATCTTTTGCTGGGAAAATGGCTGTGTTTTTCTGTGGCTATGTACTAAGCTAACATAATCGTTTGGTGTGCTTTCCCCGTAAATCCTTTTTGAAATCAGACATGTTGGCTGGATTCACAACACGTGTAGCTTTACTTTGGTGTCTTTCATGTGTGATTTCATGAAACATTGATTTTTATAGTAATATATTTGAATTTGGCGCGCTACATTTTTTCTGGATTTTGGCCAAGTGGGACGCTACCGTCCCACCTATCCCAGGGAAGTTAAAGAATATGAGAACTTAATTCTCTTAACACTCACACTAGTCTCTGTATATTGCAGAGTGGACTGGTTAGTCCAACACAGAGCAGATCCACTCCTCTGTCTCCCAGATCATTGTAGCTGAGGTCCAGTTCTCTCAGGGGGGAGTTTGGTGTCTGCAGAGCTGAGGCCAGAGTCTCACAGGATTCATATGTGAGTTTACAGTCAGCTAGTCTGGAGAGAGGAGAAATGTCAATACACTGTTAAATATGCAAAGCTTTAGGAGTGATGAGATGCATTAAGACAATAACAGAAGGACATGATTAGACTATGTTAAAAACATACTAACTCACTCAATATATTTAACCTTAGTTTCTTATATTTATCACATTGTATGTATGTTTCTGCATATTTACCATGATGGTAAAATAATGTTAAAACATAATAACACATAATTACTACAGATATAAACACTATAAAGACAGTGGATACTGAAGATATTTAACTCACACTAGTGTCTGTATGTTGCGGAGTGGACTGGTTAGTCCATCACAAAGCAGCTCCACTCCTCTGTCTCCCAGGTCAATGTAGCTGAGGTCCAGTTCTCTCAGGGGGGAGTTTGGTGTCTGCAGAGCTGAGGCCAGAGTCTTAAAGGATTCATATGTGATTTTACAGCCAGCCAGTCTGGAGAGAGGAGATATGTTGACACACTGTTAAATATGCAAAGATTTAAGAATAATGAGATGCATTAAGACAATAACAGAAGGACATGATTAGACTATGTTAAAGACATACTAACTCACTCAAAATATTTAACCTTAGTTTCTTATATTTATCACATTGTATGTATGTTTCTGCATATTTACCATGATGGTAAAATAATGTTAAAAACACAATAACACATAATTACTACAAATATAAACACTATACAGACAGTGGATACTGAAGATATTTAACTCACACAAGTGTCTGTATGTTGCAGAGTGGACTGGTTAGTCCAACACAGAGCAGCATCACTACAAAGTCTCCCAGGTCATTGTAGCTGAGGTCCAGTTCTCTCAGGGGGGAGTTTGGTGTCTGCAGAGCTGAGGTCAGAATCTCCCAGGATTCATATGTGAGTTTACAGCAATCCAGTCTGGAGAGAGGAGATAATCAGTTAGATATAATCAGTTAGATAATGATACTGTAAACATCAACTCAATAACAGAACTTACAGTGCTCTCTTGCAGGTTTTCACTACCGGCAGCAACCTCTGATAACCTTTCTCTGATGTGTTGTATGTCTTCAGGTCAAACTCCTCCAGCACCTCCTCTGACATCAGTAACAGGTAGGCCARGGCTGAACATTGGTCAGGTTKWAGYYYTGTTTCTGAAAGAGTTCCTGAATGCAGGGAGGTCTGCATGTCTTCAACTAGAGAGTTGGCACCAAGTTCATTCAGACAGTGGAACAAGTTGATGATCCTTTCTGGTGAGGATTCCTCCTTGATCTTGTATGAAAGGTACCTGACTGTTCTCTTAACTGTTTCCTCATTGGTCTGTGTTGTACTTCCTGTCTGTGTCAGAAGGCCTCGTAACAGATTCTGATTGGACTCCAGTGAGAGACCCAGAAGGAAGCGGAGGAACAGGTCCAGGTGTCCATTCGCACTCTTCAAGGCCTGGTCCACTGCGCTCCTGTGTAAGTCAGACAACTGGATTGACTTCTTCTCTTCATCATCACTAGTGGGGGAGAAAACATTTTCCTTCTTGTCCAGACATGATTCTAAAGCATGCACTGCTGCTAGAAACTCCTGAATGCTCAGATGCAGAAAAGCGTAGACCTTGCTCTTCGCGTCCAAGCCCAGATCTTCTTTAAAGATCGCTCTGTAGACACAATGCTTGAGTACTCTGATCGGCCTCTGTGACATCAAGGCCAACACTCTTGCAGTCACTCCTCATAGAAGTCAAGATTGCCCTCTTGCCAGCTGCTTGGAAAAGACCAAGCTTTGCCAGTTTCAGGATCATCTTCTTGTCTGTAACTGAGACAGTTCCTTTGGGTTTGTCTCTGTGGCTTTGTTGTACTTCTTGTTCTTCACAATGATTTGGATGAGCGTGAAGTGTGAGTACATCTGGGTCAGAGTTTTGGGGACTCCATCCTTCTCTGCCTCTTTCAGTATCATCTCAAGGACAGTGGCTGATATCCAACAGAAGACTGGTATGTGGCACATGATGTGGAGGCTCCTTGATTTCTTCATGTGTTTGATGATATCATTGGCCAGATTCTGATCTGTGATTTTCTTCCTGAAATACTTCACCTTCTGTGGATCATTGAACCCTCGTACCTCTGTCACCTGGTCAACACACTCAGGAGGGATCTGATTGGCTGCTGCAGGCCGTGTGGTTATCCAGAGGAGAGCAGAGGGAAGCAGATTCCCCTCGATGAGGTTTGTCAGCAGCACGTCCACTGAGGTTGTCTTCATGACATCACAGCACTTCTCATTGTTTTTGAAGTCTAGAGGAAGTCGACACTCATCCAGACCATCAAAAATGAAAACAGTTTTTGTTTCACCATCTTCAATGGTGTCAATCTCTTTCAGCTCTGGGAAGTAGTGGGAAATAAGTTGCATCAGACTGTATTGGTCCTTTTTCAGGTTCAGATCACGGAAAGGAAGAGGGAACATGAAATGAACATCCTGATTTGCTTTTCCCTCTGCCCAGTCAAGGATGACCTTCTGCACAGAGACTGTTTTTCCAACACCAGCGATTCCTTTTGTCAGCACAGTTCTGATAGGTTTGTCTTGTCCAGGTAAAGGCTTGAAGATGTCGTTGCATTTGATTGGTGTCTCTTGTGTGGTTTGTTTCTTGGATGCCATCTCTATCTGTCTAACCTCATGTTCATTATTGAGCCCTCCACTTCCACCCTCTGTGATGTAGAGCTCTGTGTAGATGTCCTTGAACAGACTTTGGTTTCCATGGTGTCCAATTCCTTCAGATATGTGTTGATACTTGTGTTTCAGTTTAGCCTTAATGTCTTGTTGGACTGTCAGCAGAGTTTGACCTGTAGGAAAACAATGAGAGTTGAGACTCATACGTGTGTGTGTGTGTTTTATAAGGGCCTTTGTACAGTTCTTTGTAATATTGTATGAAACACAGTCTTACTTCTTCTGTCCAGAAGGTTGTGTGTGATCTTTAATGCATCCTCACTGTCCAAACTCTCCACTTCCTTATTGTCATCTGGTAATGGTTCCTGGCTGAAAGCAGGTGGCTGATCACTCTTCATTGATAGCAGGCTGGTTGTAGGKGACTCTGCTCTGGGCTTCTGGAYACTGAACAAAACAGGGAGACAGATCACCTCATCAATATCACATCAATACYTCATCTACWTCCTTTTAACAACTGTATATAGGAACTTCWAGAAGTYCTGATGTTTCTTTTAAAGCTACAGTCTGCAATTGGTAAATCCATTTTTGGCAATTTAAATGAATGATATAGACCTCCATTTTATGTCATTTGTGAACACTTTTCTCTTAGTTTATATCTTTAAGATAACTGTATATTTTACATTTAATCTCTTACCTCTTAGAACTGGTGTCTTGAGTCATTTTAGAGGCAGTGGTCTCCTCCTCTCTCTCCCCAGAGAGACTCATTTTAGAGG
>NW_019945383.1:45205-47172 GCF_002910315.2 Salvelinus sp. IW2-2015
AGCCAATATCCTTGCCTGTGAATCCCTTTTTGGCCCTGGAAAGCAATGATGACTGCACGTGTTTCCTTGCAGTAACCATGGTGACAGAGGAAGAAAATTGATTCCAAGCACAACCCTCTTTTGAAGCTTCCAGTCTGTTATTCAAACTCAATCGCATGACAGAGTGATCCCAGCCTTATCCTCTTCAACACTCGCACCTCTGTTACGAGAGAATCACTGACATATGTCAGCTGGACCTTTTGTGGCAGGGCTGAAATGCAGTGGAATTTTTTGGGGGATTCAGTTCATTTGCATGGCAAAGGGGCTTGAAATTAATCTGATCACTCTTCATAACATTCTGGAGAATGCAAATTGCCAAAATACAAACTGAGGCAGTAGACTTTGTGAAATAATATTTGTGTCATTCTCAAAACTTTTGCCATGACTGTACATCATTCATTAAAGGCCAAAAATGATTTACCAATTGCAGACTGTAGCTTTAAAAGAAACTCAGGTCTTCTAGAAGTTCAACTATACAGTTGTTTAAAATGAAGTTAGATGAGATATTGATGAGATATTGATGAGGTGATCTGTCTCCCTGTTTTGTTCAGTGTCCAGAAGCCCAGAGCAGAGTCACCTACAACCAGCCTGCTATCAATGAAGAGTGATCAGCCACCTGCTTTCAGCCAGGAACCATTACCASATGACAATAAGGAAGTGGAGAGTTTGGACAGTGAGGATGAATTAAAGATCACACACAACCTTCTGGAAAGAAGAAGTAAGACTGTGTTTCATACAATATTACAAAGAACGGTACAAAGGCCCTTATAAAACACACACACAAACTTATGAGTCCCAAATCTCATTGTTTTCCTACAGGTSAAACTCTGCTGACAGTCCAACAAGACATTAAGGCTAAACTGAAACACAAGTATCAACACATATCTGAAGGAATTGGACACCATGGAAACCAAAGTCTGTTCAAGGACATCTACACAGAGCTCTACATCACAGAGGGTGGAAGTGGAGGGCTCAATAATGAACATGAGGTTAGACAGATAGAGATGGCATCCAAGAAACAAACCACACAAGAGACACCAATCAAATGCAACGACATCTTCAAGCCTTTACCTGGACAAGACAAACCTATCAGAACTGTGCTGACMAAAGGAATCGCTGGCATTGGAAAAACAGTCTCTGTGCAGAAGGTCATCCTTGACTGGGCAGAGGGAAAAGCAAATCAGGACGTTCATTTCATGTTTCCTCTTCCTTTCCGTGATCTGAACCTGAAAAAGGACCAATACAGTCTGATGCAACTTCTTTCCCACTACTTCTCAGAGCTGAAAGAGATTGACAGCATTGAAGATGGTGAAACCAAAACTGTTTTAATTTTTGATGGTCTGGATGAGTGTCGACTTCCTCTAGACTTCAWAAACAATGAGAAGTGCTGTGATGTCACGAAGCCAACTTCAGTGGATGTGCTGATGACAAACCTCATCGAGGAGAATCTGCTGCCGGATGCTCACCTCTGGATAACCTCACGGCCTGCAGCAGCCAATCAGATCCCTCCTGAGTGTGTTGACCAGGTAACAGAGGTACGAGGGTTCAATGATCCACAAAAGGAGGAGTATTTCAGGAAGAAAATCACAGATCAGAATCTGGCAAATGATATCATCAAACACATGAAGACATCAAGGAGCCTCCACATCATGTGCCACATACCAGTCTTCTGTTGGATATCAGCCACTGTCCTTGAGATGATGCTGAAAGAGGCGGAGAAGGATGAAGTCCCCAAAACTCTGACCCAGATGTACTCACACTTCGTGCTCATCCAAATCATTGTGAAGAACAGGAAGTACAACAAAGCCACAGAGACAAACCCAAAGGAACTGTCTCAGTCAGACAAAGCAATGATCCTGAAACTGGCAAAGCTGGCTTTCCAACAGCTGCAGAAGGGCAACCTGATCTTCTATGAGGAGGACCTGAGA
>NW_019945383.1:47450-56460 GCF_002910315.2 Salvelinus sp. IW2-2015
GCAGTGGACCAGGCCTTGAAGAGTGAGAATGGACACCTGGACCTGTTCCTCCGCTTCCTTCTGGGTCTCTCACTGGAGTCCAATCAGAATCTGTTACGAGGCCTTCTGACACAGACAGGAAGTACAACACAGACCAATGAGGAAACAGTTGAGAGAACAGTCAGGTACCTTTCAGACAAGATCAACCAGGAATCCTCACCAGAAAGGATCATCAACTTGTTCCACTGTCTGAATGAACTTGGTGCCAACTCTCTAGTTGAAGACATGCAGACCTCCCTGCGATCAGGAACTCTTTCAGAAACAGAGCTTAAACCTGACCAATGTTCAGCCCTGGCCTACCTGTTACTGATGTCAGAGGAGGTGCTGGAGGAGTTTGACCTGAAGACATACAACACATCAGAGGAAGGTTATCAGAGGTTGCTGCCGGTAGTGAAAACCTGCAAGAGAGCACTGTAAGTTCTGTTATTGAGTTGATGTTTACAGTATCATTATAATGAAGGATTTTTATATTAAACAGATTGTCTCCTCTCTCCAGACTGGATCACTGTAAACTCACATATAAATCCTGTGAGACTCTGRCCTCAGCTCTGCAGACACCAAACTCCCCCCTGAGAGAACTGGACCTCAGCTACAATGACCTGGGAGACAGAGGAGTGGAGCTGCTCTGTGTTGGACTAACCAGTCCACTCTGCAACATACAGACGCTAGTGTGAGTTAAATATCTTCAGTATGAGTTATTATGTGTGTTTGAACATTTGTTAACCTCTCTGGGATCGTTCGGGACGTGAGCGTCCCACCTCGCCAACAGCCAGTGAAATTGCAGGGCGCCAAATTCAAACAACAGAAATCTCATAATTAAAATTCCTCAAACATACAAGTATTATACACAATTTTTAAGATAAACGTCTTGTTAATCCAGTCACAGTGTCCGATTTCAAAAAGTATTTACGGCGAAAGCACACCATGCGATTATGTTAGGTCAGCGCCTTGCCACAGAAAACCATACAGCCATTTTCCAAAGAAGGAGAGGTTTCACAAAAGTCAGAAATAGCGTTAAAATTAATCACTAACCTTTGATGATCTTCACCAAATGGCACTCCCAGGACACCATGTTAGACAATAAATGTGTGTTTTGTTCGATAAAGTTCATCTTTCTGTCCAAAAACCTCATTTGAAATTGGCGAGTTATGTTCAGAAATGTATTGTCTCAAACAAACATCCGGTGAAATTGCATAGAGCCACATTAAATTACAGAAATACTCATCATAAACAATGATGAAAGATACAAGTGTTACACATAGGATTAAAGACACACTTCTTGTTAATCCAGCCGCACAACGTTTCAGACAAAATAACTTACATACACTAACACAACATTAAACAAAACTATAAACACACGAAAAGTACAACAATTACATATTACATTAAAAACAGAAACATGAGTTCTGTTATACTCACAGACATTATTTTAACAGTTTTGGAAACTGTAGAGTGTTTTCTATCCAAATCTACCAATTATATGATATCCTAGCTTCTGGGCCTGAGTAACAGGCAATTTACTCTGGGCACGCTTTTCATCCAAACTTCCCAATGCTGCCCCCTATCCAAATGAAGTTAATCCTGTGCTCTTCTGGCCTCTAGTCTAGGTCAGTGTGGTCTGACAGAAGGTTGCTGTTCAGAACTGGCCTCAGTTCTAAGTTCACCAAACTCACAACTAAAACAACTGGAGCTGAGAGACAATGACCTGCAGGACTCAGGAGTTACACTGCTGTCTGCTGGACTGGAGGATCCAGACTGTAAACTACACACACTGGGGTAAGTCCAGCTGTTTCAGTCAGGTCGGTACTGAGCTGAGTTACACTGCTGTCTGCTGGACTGAAGGATCCAGACTGTAAACTACACACACTGGGGTAAGTCCAGCTGTTTCAGTCAGGTCGGTACTGAGATTAGTAAAACAAATACTCTGATGTTTCATGACAATGTTTGTGTCATGGACAAATGTATGGGTGTCCTACAAGATGATTGACACCAGTACACCAACCTAGACAGCTTTTGTGTGTCTCACTGTAGGCTGTCTGGCTGTCTGGTCACAGAGGAGGGCTGTGCTGCTCTGTCTTCAGCTCTGAGGTCAAACCCCTCCCACCTGAAAGAGCTGGACCTGAGCTACAATCACCCAGGAGACTCTGCAGGAGGACTGCTTTCAGCTACTCTGGTGGATCCCACATATAAACTGATGAAGCTGAAGTAAGTCAGAATAGATGTCCTAATAGTGTGAGCAGCGGTTGTGTCATATGTAGTGTAGTAGAGTCAGTAACATGAGGGCATGATGGTAGAATTAAGGGGAAGTTTACTCAGCAGGCTGAGCACTCCAACACAGCATACATCATCACCACATGAATACTCTTCTTCTGCATCTCTGATATCCTGTTGGAATTGTACTCCGTTCTGTATGCAGTAGGTAGGATAGAATACCTGTATGTCTCTAGCTAATGCATTGATTCCTTCTGTATGCAGTAGTAGGATAGAATACCTGCTATGTCTCTAGTAAAGAATTGTACCTCTTTCTGTATGCAGTAGGTAGGATAGAATACCTGTATGTCTCAAGTAATAATTGTACTCCGTTCTGTATGCAGTAGGTAGGATAGAATACCGTCTCTCAGTTAATGAACTTGGATAGTGCACCAGAACACAACAATATGGTTTAAATGTTGACTGCTTTATTAGGTCTTTGTCAGTCAATAACCTGTTTCTCCTACAGTGTGGATCATGGTGGAGAGTGCWGGCTRAAATCAGGGCTGAGGAAATGTAAGTCACTTTAATCCTAATTAACTGCATATTCAGAACTATAGTAACATAGTAACTAATCAATACTTGTTCTGTTCCTACAAAACAACATTTTATATGAAGATGTGGTTTGATTAAACTCTCCTTTTGTCTACAGATGTCTGTCATCTAACCCTGGACCCAGATACAGCACACCCAAACCTGATACTGTCTGAGGGGAACAGGAAGGTGACACGGGTGTTGAAGGAGCAGCATTATGAAGACCATCCAGACAGATTTGATTATTATCCCGACGTTCTCTGCAGAGAAGTCTTATCTGGATGTCGTTATTACTGGGAGGTGGAGTGCGATGGTCCCGGGGCTAACATTGGTGTGGTGTACAAAGGAATGAAGAGGAAGGGAGGGGGGGATGACAGTAGGACTGGACACAATAGGAAGTCCTGGAGTTTAAGCTACTCTGATTGTCGTTGCACTGGTAGAAGTTATACGTTTAGCCATGCTGGTGTCAGAAGATCCATCTCTCGTCGTGATTGGAGGAGATCCATCCCTCGTTCTGATTCTAACAGAGTTGGAGTGTATCTGGACTGGCCAGCTGGTACTTTGACCTTCTATAGTGTGTTCTCCGCTGGTACACTGACACACCTTCACACAGAACACACCACATTCACTGAACCCCTTTATCCTGAGTTTGGGGTTTACTCCTCCTCCTCAGTGACCCTGTGTCAGATAGATTCCCAACACATTCAGAGGTGAGTCATAGATATATTTATCATTTGTTTTCCTCCGGAATGATTTCTATAATTAGATTAGTAGTATTGGTGTGTTTAATTGTGTTTTGTTGGACCTACAGACAGTTAGATTAGTAGTAGTGGTGTGTTTTAATGTGTTCTGTTGGACCTACAGACAGTTAGATTAGTAGTAGTGTGTTTTAATGTGACAGTTATCTCTCCTCTGTACATGTCATTTCAATTAAATTCAAGGGGCTTTGTTGCATAGGGAAACTTGCCAAAGCAAGTGAGGTTCTCTCTCAATACCCACTAGAGGCATCAACAATGTTAAATAGGTCAGCGGAGTCAATCACCACCTTCAGGAGACCACTGAAACCCACCTCTTTAAGGAATACCTAGGAATAGGATAAAGTAATCCTTCTAACCCCCCCCCCCCTAAAAGAGTTAGATGCACTATTGTAAAGTGGTTGTTCCACTGGATATCATAAAGGTGAATGCACCAATTTGTAAGTCGCTCTGGATAAGAGCGTCTGCTAAATGACTTAAATGTAAATGTAAATAGAACAGCCTCTCTGTAATGTCATTCTCTCTCTAACCACTAGAGGGATACAGAACCTGTTAAATAGAACAGCCTCTGTAATGTCTGTGTCACTCTAGAGGGAAAATAATTGTGTAATTCTCAATTTTGTGTGTGACACGAGCGCATTGTTTTATGAGGGGGAAAGTGTGTGTGTGTGGGGGGGGGGGGGGTTGAATACTGGTGACTTCAACATCTCTAGGGGGTTTAAATCATGATACCTGGTGACTTCACATCTCTAGGGGGGTTTAAACTCATGATACCTGGTGACTTCACATTCTAGGGGGTATGTAACTAATGATACCTGGTGACTTCACATCTCTAGGGGGGTTTAACTTCATGATACCTGGTGACTTCACATCTCTAGGGGGGTTTAACTCATTATACCTGGTGACTTCACATCTCTAGGGGGTTTAACTCATGATACCTGGTGACTTCACATCTCTAGGGGTATGTAACTCATGATACTGGTGACTTCACATCTCTAGGGGGGTATGTAACTCATGATACCTGGTGACTTCACATCTCTAGGGGGTATGTAACTCATGATACCTGGTGACTTCACATCTCTAGGGGGTTTAACTCATGAATACCTGGTGACTTCACATCTCTAGGGGGTTTAACTCATGATACCTGGTGACTTCACATCTCTAGGGGGGTGTGTAACTCATGATACTCGGTGACTTCACATCTCTAGGGGTATGTACATCTGATACCTGGTGACTTCACATCAGTAGGGGGAATGTAACTCATGATATCTGGTGATTCACATCTCTAGGGGGGATGTAACTCATGATACCTGGTGACTTCACATCTCTAGGGGGGTATGTAACTCCTGATACCTGGTGACTTCACATCTCTAGGGGGAATGTAATCATGATACCTGTGGACTTCACATCTCTAGGGGGAATGTAACTCATGATACCTGGTGACTTCAGATTTCTAGGGGGAATGTAACTCTGAATACCTGGTGACTTCACATCTCTAGGGGGGTATGTATCTCATGATACTGGTGACTTCACATTCTGGGGGTGTATACTCATGATACCTGGTGACTTCACATCTCTAGGGGGGTATGTACTCATGATACCTGGTGACTTCACATCTCTAGGGGGTTTAACTCATTATCCTGGTGACTTCACATCTCTAGGGGGTTTAACTCATGATACCGGTGACTTCACATCTCTAGGGGGGTATGTAACTCATGATACCTGGTGACTTCACATCTCTAGGGGGGATGTAACTCATGATACCTGGTGACTTCACATCTCTAGGGGGGTATGTAACTCATGATACCTGGTGATTCACATCTCTAGGGGGGTTTAACAAAACTCATGAAACCTGGTGACTTCACATCTCTAGGGGGGTTTAACTCATGATACCTGGTGACTTCACATCTCTAGGGGGGTGTGTAACTCATGATACCTGGTGACTTCACATCTCTAGGGGTATGTACTCATGATACCTGGTGACTTTCACATCAGTAGGGGGAATGTAACTCATGATATTGGTGACTTCACATCTCTAGGGGGATGTAACTCATGATACCTGGTGACTTCACATCTCTAGGGGGGTATGTAACTCTGATTACCTGGTGACTTCACATCTCTAGGGGAAGTAAATCATGATACCTGGTGACTTCACATCTCTAGGGGGGAATGTAACTCATGATACCATGGTGACTTCACAGATTTCTAGGGGGATAGTAACTCCTGATACCTGGTGACTTCACATCTCTAGGGGGGTATGTATCATGATACCTGGTGACTTCACATTCTGGGGGGTGTATAACTCATGATACCTGGTGACTTCACATCTTAGGGGGGTATGAACTCATGATACCTGGTACTTCACTCTCTAGGGGGTATGTATTCATTGATACCTGGTAGCTATCACATCTCTATGTAACTCATGATACCTGGTGACTTCAATCTCTAGGGGGGTATGTAATCATGATACCTGGTGACTTCACATCTCTAGGGGGGTATGTAACTCATGATACCTGGTGACTTCACATCTAGGGGGGATGTAACTCATGATACCTGGTGACTTCACATCTCTAGGTGAGGGAATAGTAACTCATGATACCTGGTGACTTCAACATCTCTAGGGGGGAATGTAACTCATGATACCTGGTGACTTCACATCTCTAGTGTAACTCATGATACCTGGTGCTTTCACATCTCTAGGGGGGTATTAACTCATGATACCTGGTGACTCACATCTCTAGGGGGGATGTAACTCATGATACCTGGTGACTTCACATCTCTAGGGGGAATGTAACTCATATACCTGGTGACTTCACATCATCTATGTAACTTCATGATACCTGGTGACTTCACATCTCTAGGGGGGTATGTAACTCATGATACCTGGTGACTTTCACATCAGTAGGGGGGAATGTAACTCATGATACCTAGTGACTTCACATCTCTAGGGGGGTTTAACTCATGATACCTGGTGACTTCAACATCTCTAGGGGGGTATGTAACTCATGAACCTGGTGACTTCACAATCTCTAGGGGGTAATGTAACTCAATGAACTAGAGTGACTTCACATCTAGGGGGTATGTATCATGATACCTGTGACTTCACATCTCTGGGGGGAATGTACTCATGATACCTGGTGACTTCACATCTCTAGGGGGAGTATTACTCATGATACTGGTGACTTCACATCTCTGGGGGAATGTAAACTCATGATCCTGGTGACTTCACATCTCTAGGGGGGTGTGTAACTCATGATACTCTGGTGACTTCACATCTCTATGTAACTCATGATACCTGGTGACTTCACATCTCTAGGGGGGATATAGTACTCATGATACCTGGTGACTTCACATCATCTAGGGGGAATGTAACTCATGATACCTGGTGACTTCACTCTCTAGGGGGGAATGTAACTCATGATACTTGGTGACTTCACATCTCTAGTAACTCATGATACCTGGTAGCTTCACATCTCTAGGGGGGAATGTAACTCATGATACCTGGTGACTTCATCTCTAGGGGGGAATGTAACTCATGATACCTGGTGACTTCACATCAGTAGGTGGGGAATGTAACTCATGATACCTGGTGACTTCACATCTCTAGGGGGGTATGTATCTCATGATACCTGGTGACTTCACATCTCTAGGGGGGAATGTAACTCATGATACCTGGTGACTTCACATCTCTAGGGGGGTATGTAAGTCATGATACCTGGTGACTTCACATCTCTAGGGGGGTCCACCTGAGGGATCCCAAATGGCACAGCTGTCTAAGGCACTGCATGTCAGTGTTAGATATGTCACTACAGACCCAGGTTGACACAGCTGTCTAAAGCACTGCATCTCAGTGCTAGAGGCGTCACTACAGACCTGGGTTCGATCCCAGGCTTTATCACAACCAGAGGTGATTGGGAGTCCCATAGGGCGGCGCACAATTGGTCCAGCGTCGTCCGGGTTAGGGGAGGGTTTGGCCGGTGTAGGCCGTCATTGTAAATAACAATTTGTTCTGAACTGACTTGCCTAGTTAAATGTCACCATCAGTATTGACTTTATGGAAGTTGACATAGTGGGTTATGTCACATTTAGGCAATGCACCCTACATCGGGAGCTGTTCTGTCACCCTTTAGACACCCTTTGTACTGCTTATGAAGACTAAGTATGCTATATAAAGCCTTTATAAGTTGTATTTAGTTTAATCACAGTCTATCCTTCTGCTTTACCAACATCAGAGACCATGGTGGAGAGAGTTGGATCAAGCCTGGACCTGAGAACACCAGAGACCATGGTGGAGAGTGTTGGATCAAGCCTGGACCTGAGAACACCAGAGACCATGATGGAGAGTGTTGGATCAAGCCTGGACCTGAGAAATGTGAGTGTTTAATGGTAGAGTCAGCGATATGACGTAGATGCACAAAGTAAACAGCGTAGTGGGTCAATTTCTACAACAACTAAGAGCGTTGGAGCACAAGGCTAATCTTCTCTGCCGTTTTGGTTCCGTGACTAACACTTTGTAAGAGAGTGAAGAGAACCCTGGCACATGGGCAGATACTGTGTGTGACTGTGTGAGAGAGAAGTCAGGCATCTTGCTCATCACAATATCTGTGATGCTGCTCGTACATCATCATTTAGCTGACTCTACCTTTAAGCTCTCATCCTAGGATCTACCAGGAATCAGACCCCCAACATCTACAAAACATGGACCAGAACGATGTTGTTTCCTGCTTCCACAAACATTAATTAATATAACACTAATGTCAGATTATGGTATGCTAATGAGTGTACATTCTGAGACTGTTGCTCACTTATATTCATTTTTATTAGAGGTCTATTTAATAATTATTAACTAGTTATTACATGAGATTGTCCATTTTAAATAACAACTACTTTTGACTTCAGGGATTCCTCCGAGCTGTAAGACTTGTGACCATGTTGAAGTAAGTCATGATGTCAATTCTTACTTTTACATACCTGCAGGAGTCAGGCACAGTCTCAAAGCCAGGTGTGTACTGACCAACAGTTCATACTGGGATATAGACAGTCCTGTGTTCTGCTTGTAGGTATGCAGGATTTGAGCTGTTGTCATATTTTGTCATTAGACAGTTTAATTGATAATTCACCAGCATTCCATGTAACATTGAATAAATACATTAGATTAGTTACTTTGGTTAATGGGCCAGTTTCCCAGACACAGATTAAGTCTAGTCCTGGACCTTAAAGAACTTTCTATTGAAACTTCCATTGAGCATGCTTTTTAGTCCAGCACTAGACTCAATCTGTGTCCAGGAAACAGGCCCCATATGTATTATTGACATGCTTGTCCTTGTTCAGGACTCCACACACTGGCTTCAGATTGAACCCTTGACTTCCACTGTCCAGGGAGTGACAATGTTCAGGTAAAATAACTACTTTTAACATTTCATTCCACTTGC
>NW_019945383.1:58155-60268 GCF_002910315.2 Salvelinus sp. IW2-2015
TATCTGTCGAACATTTGAACTATAGTTTGCCGCCAGTTTTGGGCACTCGCTCCCTTAACGTAAGCTGGATGTCGTAATGAAGTTATTTTTTAGAATTCTAACACGGGTGATTGCATTAAGAAACTAGTTTATCTATCATTTCCTAGTACAACATGTGATTTTTAGTAACGATTATGATAGTTATTTTCAGAATAGGTGAGTGTTCAGAAAAATATCCGAACATTCTGGGAAAAAGATGCTACGTTAGCCATGTATAACCACTGATTTCCAGCTCTAATTGCACATTTTCGACAAAACATAAGTGTATGTATAACCTGATGTTTATAGGACTGTCATCTGATGAGTTTAATGAAGGTTAGTGAAAATTAATATCTTTTGCTTGGTTTATTTCGCTATCGCTAACGTGCCTATTGCTATTGCTAACGTGCCTTGATGAATGGAATGCGGTTGGTTGTGGTAGGCTATTGTAGTAAGCTAATATAATGGCTATATTGTTGTTTTCGCTTAATATACTTGAAAAAATCGGAAATATTGGCTGGGATCACAAGATGTGTCTTTAATTTGCTGCTACAACATCGATTTTTCAGAACATAGTTTTTATGATTGTATTTTAGTATTTCACGTTGGTCTCTATAATTACTCTGGCTGCTTCGGTGCTATGTTTGAGAATGTGATGGTAGCTGCAATGTAAAAACTGATTGGATACCTCAAATATGACACTTTTCGAACAAAACAAATAGATTATTTGTTTAACATGTTTATAAGAACTGTCACTGATGATCTGATGAAGTTGTTTCTTGGTTAGTTTGGTTAGATCTTGGTTAGTTATGTTGGTTTTGTGCATGCTACCTGTGCTGTGAAAAATGTCTGTCCTTTTTTGTATTTGGTGGTGAGCTAACATAAATATACGTGGTGTTTTCGCTGTAAAACATTTAAATAATCAGACATGTTGGCTGGATTCACAAGATGTGTATCTTTCATTAGCTGTATTGGACTTGTTAATGTGTGAAAGTTAAATATTAAAAATATATATATTTTGAATTTCGCGCCCTGCACTTGGACGGGCTGTGTACCGGCACCGCCCTGCAGCCATAAGAAGTTAATGCACCTAGTCTTGCGACTCTGGGACTTTTCTAAATGTCGTCATTTTCTTAATGGTCCAAATGAATTGAAGTTATTGCAAATGTACGAGGCTGTTTCTCGGTCCGAGAACCTTCTAGAGCCACATAACTCACCATGCACTATCGACTTGAGCTCTAGAACATGTTTCTAAAGTTTCAGAACTCTAGGTCTGACGGTTCTTTAAAAGTTTGAACAAAGATAACTATTGCAGGCTCTGTCTGTCTCTACACCCCACACTGTGTCCCTCCCTCCTATTGTGTGTGTGAGCTGTGTGTGTGTGTGAGTTTTTCTTGGACATTTTATGGGAGACATGACTGATTTACAGTTCTTGAGGGTTGCCTAATCACACATTTAAAGTTTTGGAAAGATCTGACTTTAACCCTTCAAAACAGCACCTATGACCCCATTTTAAGGAACTTCCGGTTGGCACAGGAAGCTATAAGTAAACACATATCCTGATTGGGGTATGCTTTTACAGAACCCTGAGATTTAAGTCTGTATGTTAAAAATTGACTGGTCTACACAGGGTTGAATGCAGTGATTTTCACAAATGCAGGTTATGTATATCAAAACACTTTTAGGGTGAATTGAATCACTTCCGGTTGCTTCAGGAAGCTTAGAATCGACACAGGTAGACCGCATAAAGGCCTGATGGATTGTCATCGAAGACAGGTTCATAACCTTTTATGGCTGCAACCCTTGTTCTCAATTTCCGCCTGAAGACATACCCTAATCTAACTGCCTGTAGCTCAGCTCCAGAAGCAAGGATATGTATATTCTTGGTATCATTTGAAAGGAAACATTCTGAAGTTTGTGGAAATGTTAATTGAATGTAGGAGAATATAACACAATAGATCTGGTAGAAGAAAATACAAGGAAATAAACATACGTTTTCTGTTTTTTATTGTTGTAGCATCATCTTTCACATGTACTGGAATAGCCAAACAGTCAGATAGGATGCTGGGGACAATTTAGATGGACAACACAAGAG
>NW_019945383.1:61599-76305 GCF_002910315.2 Salvelinus sp. IW2-2015
ATGGGGGACTTCATGTGACACAGAACACAACGATGCCTAAATGCTGTGGCCTTTTGGCCATGAGACACAGTCATGCCTGCAGTAATAACTGTGGCATATGAACACCACTGGTGGCAGGAGTAGAGGGGCAGAGGTAGAGGGGGCAGAGGTAGAGGGGGCAGAGGTAAGAGCGGGTAGAGGTAGAGGGGGCAGAGCGTGATGCAGTGGACTTTGTGCAGTAGCAGCAAGCTCCCGGATGAGCAGCTCCCGAAGGTAGCTGTGTGATGGGGGGCTGTCCACCAGCTCTTCGCCATTTCCTTCTGCAGGATGAAGGAATCCACCACGCAATGTCAATGAAGTGGTAAAACAATGTTTTGTACCACTTCTTTGTCTTGTGTAGAACATTGTAGTACCCTATCAGTGCGTCTGATAGGTCTACACCTCCATGCTCTTGTTGTAGTCCTTGATGGCTGCAGGAATGGGGCATTTTTGTTGGTCCAAGCACCCAAAGCATCTTTTACACGCTACTGACATGGTCGCCATTGAAGGACTGTGAATAGTGGAGCAATGACTACCTCTCGAGTGTCCATCCACTTCACAAACAGCAGGCCATCTTCACGGATCCATCGCATGGTACCCCGCTCACCGCTTAGGCATGTCATTTACCTTTGTCTTTGGAAAGCCCACTCTGTTGGTCGAATAGTGCACAAGCCCACCTCCGCTTCCTCAGGTCTGCAAACAGGGTAGGGCTTGTGTAAAAGTTGTCCACAAAGAGTTTGTAGCCTTCCCCAGCAGTTGAATCCAATACGCCATCACAGAGCATAGCTAAGTCCCTTACCATCGCACAAGTGTTCTTCCCTTATAGACCAAAAATTGCATGTGTATGCACACACAGAATCAGCCAAAACAAAACAGCTTGTAACCCCACTTAGTTGGCTTGTTACGCATGTATTGTTTTAGGCCAATTCTGGCCTTTGAGGCTACCATCCTTCATCTATGGACAAGTTCTGTGCGGGTGAAAATGGGTCTTGCAAGCCTCAACCATGCTGTGGTAGAGAGGTTGACTTTGCAGAGCCTGTCAAACCGTGCGGTGCCTCTCCTCCTGTCATTTCTCCTCACACTTCTGGGTCACTGATGTGCAGCGCCGTGAGATATTAAAAACCTTGTAGAGGACATGACAGTGGGGGGAGGCAGTTGATAGAGTTCGGATGTTTTCCAGTAATCCTTTGGGTTTTTGACTTCACCAGCCCCATGTAAATTACCAGTGAAAGGTAGCAGAAAAATGTCTGACATGGGAAAGGCTTCCATGCCTGTTTCTTTCTGCTTGCTTTCCTAGCCCCATACTTGTTAGTATTGCAAACAAGGGAATCAACAACTGCGGGAGTGAAAAACAGTTGGAAAAGTTGCATCGTGCTAACTTCGATGTCATATCCAGTTGGGGTCTGTCGTGGAAAATCAGTTCAAATATAACGCTTACAAGAACTTGTGAAATCAAACATGCTTTTAATACAATTGTATAGCCACCTGGAATGTCCGCGGAACACACCCTTTCCCAGAACTCCATCCTATATTTATACACACATAGTATTATTGCCATCCCTATGCAAATGAAGTTTCCTTCCTTAATGTCTCAATCTACTCTTTGTTCTGTTTCCCCTTATCCTTTGTGTGTCCAATATGTCTTAGGCGCCTATTTCTCTGGTATGTGTGCACTTAGTGGAATCAGCAGACTATATGTCTAGTGTGTCCAGTTGCCCTATTTTAATTTTCAGCTAGCTTATACATCTATGTGCTGTCCTATACGTATATATGTAATATTTGTATCTCATGTACTCCTACAGGTCCCGGTTGCCGTTTAGGTCTGAAAACTGGAGCACGGGGCGCCACATCTTCCTCCAGCACAGAGCCATTGCCCCTCTACCTCTCTACCAGCAGGTTCCACACTTCCCTTCCTCCGCTTCTTTGTTACCCTCTCCACCTCTAGATGGCCGGGCGGGGGTAGGTGTGGAGCCAGAGACAGCAGGAGTCCGGCCTGGATGAACCCGCTTCAGTGGGGGATGGCGCACCTTGCACCGGAGGCTCCCAGTCGGAGCCGTATCACTGTGAAGAAACATAAAAACATGTCTGGCTGGATTGACAAGATGTTTATCTTTCAAATGCTGTATGGACTTGTTAATGGTGTGAAAGTTAAATATTTAAAAAAAATAGATTTTTGAATTTCGCGCCCTGCACTTGAGCTGGATGTTGTCATAGGTGTACCGGCGTCGGCTTGCAGCCATAACAAGTTAACAAGTCCAATACAGCAAATGAAAGATACACATCTTGTGAATCCAGCCAACATGTCCGATTTTTAAAATGTTTTACAGCGAAACCACCACGTATATTTATGTTAGCTCACCACCAAATAACAAAAAGGACAGCACATTTTTCACAGCACAGGTAGCTGCACAAAACCAACATAACTAACCAAGATCCAACCAAACTAACCAAGAAACAACTTCATCAGATGACAGTCTGATAACATATTTGAGGTATAAATCAGTTTTACATTGCAGCTACCATCACAGCTACCGTCAAAAATAGCACCGAAGCAGCCAGAGTAATTATAGAGACCAACGTGAAATACCTAAATACTCATCATAAAACATTTCTGAAAAATCGATGGGTACAGCAAATAAAGACAAACATCTTGTGAATCCAGCCAATATTTCCGATTTTTAAGTATATTACAGCGAAAACACAATATAGCATTATATTAGCTTACTACAATAGCAAACACACAACAGCATTCATTCATCAAGCACGTTAGCGATAGCAATAGGCACGTAGCGATAGCGAAATAACCAGCAAAAGATATATAATTTTTGACTAACCTTGATAAGCTTCATCAGATGACAGTCCTATAACATCAGGTTACATACACTTATGTTTTGTTCGAAAATGTGCATATTTAGAGCTGGAATCAGTGTATACATTGTGCTAACGTAGCATCTTTTTCCCAGAATGTCCGATATTTTTATGACACTCACTATTCTGACCAAATAACTATTCATAAACGTTACTAAAAATACTTGTTGTATAGGAAATGATAGATACACTAGTTCTATGCAATCGCCGTGTTAGAATTCTAAAATAACTTCATTACGACATCCAGCTTACGTTATAGCGAGAGAGTGCCCAAAATCTGGGCGCAAACTATTAGTAAACATGTTCCGACAGATATATGAAATAGCATCATAAATGGGTCCTACTTTTGATGATCTTCCATCAGAATGTTGTACAAGGGGTCCTTTGTCGTGAACAATCGTTGTTTGGTTTTAGAACGTCCTCTTCTCCAGTCAATTAGCACGGAAAGCTAGCAAAGTGGCGCGAAGCTCTCCTTCCTGAACAAACACACACAACGCAACACGCCTAACATCCCGAAAAAAATTCAATAATCTAATAAAACTATATTGAAAAACATACTTTACGATGATATTGTCACATTTATCAAATAAAATCAAAGCCGGAGATATTAGTGGTCTATAACGACAGCTTTCCAGAAGGCAATCCCCGGGTACTTCTCGCGCCTTCCAGAAAACAGGAAATTGGTGTCACGTCATGCCAAGAGCTCTTATTCGACCTCAGATCAAGTTATACACTCCATTTCTTCTCTCACTCCCTATTGACATCTAGTGGAAGGCGTATGAAGTACATGTATACTATACATATCAAGCACAGTTATAGGCAGGCCTAAGGCCCTGGAACAGAGCCTCGATTTCAGATTTTTCACTTTCTGACAGGAAGTTTGCTGCAAAATGAGTTCTGTTTTACTCACAGATATAATTCAAACGGTTTTAGAAACTAGAGAGTGTTTTCTATCCAATAGTAATAATAATATGCATATTGTACGAGCAAGAATTGAGTACGAGGCCGTTTGAAATGGGCACCTTTTATCCAGGCTACTCAATACTGCCCCTGCAGCCATAAGAAGTTAACCCCTTTTTCTCCCCCATTTCCTGATATCCACTTGATAGTTACAGTCTTGTCCCATCGCTGTAACTTCCGTACGGACTTGGGAGAGCCGAAGGTCGAGAGCCATGCGTCCTGCAAAACACAACCCTACCAAGCCGCACTGTTTCTTGACACACTGCTCGTTTAACCCGGAAGCCAGCTGCACCAGTTTGTCAGAGGAAACACCGTACAACTGGCGACTGAAGTCACCGTGTTGGTTTAATTGTTACTAGATTAAATTAATCATTTAACAATTAACTCATTTGGATTTTGGGGCACCACAGGAGAAGTTGTTTAACTTCTTATGGCTGGTGGGCAGTATTGAGTAGCTTGGATGAATAAGGTGCCCGGAGTAAACTGCCTGCTACTCAGGCCCAGAAGCTCAGATATGCATATTATTATTATTATTGGATAGAAAACACTCTGAAGTTTCTAAAACTGTTTTAATGATGTCTGTGAGTATACCAGAACTCATATGGCAGGCAAAAACCTGAGAAAAAATCCAACCAGGAAGTGGGAAATCTGAGGTTTGTAGTTTTTCAACTCTTTGCCTATCCAAGATAAAGTAGAAATTTGGTCCGATTGCACTTCCTAAGGCTTCCACTAGATGTCAACAGTCTTAGAACATTGTTTGAGGCTTCTACTGTGAACAGAGAGAAAATGAGAGCTGTTTCAACCAGAAGTCTGGCAGAGTGCCATGAGCTCAGTCTCGCGCGCTCCCGTGAGAGTTAGCTGCGTTCCATTGCATTTCTAAAGACAAAGGAATTCTCCGGTTTCTGGATTTCGGCAGTGGTAGAAAAAGTACTAAATTCTCATACCTGATTAAAAGTAAAGATACCTTAACAGAAAATGACTCAAGTAAAAGTAAAAGTCACCCAGTAAAATAGTGCTTGAGTAAAAGACTAAAAGTATTTGGGTTTAAAAATACTTAAGTATCAAAAGTAAATGTAATTGCTCAAATGTACTTAAGTATCAAAAGTAAAAGTAAAATAAAATATATTTTTATTATATAAATTCCTTATATTAAGCAAACAAGACAGCACAATTTTATTTGTCATTCATTTAACGATAGCCAGGGGCACTCTCCAAAACTCAGATATAATTTACAAAGGAAGCATTTGTGGATAGTGTTGGGGTGGGCATTCTATGTTGTGTTCTATGTTGTCTAGTTCTATGTGTTTGGCCGGGTGTGGTTCTCAATCAGAGGCAGCTGTCTATCGTTGTCTCTGATTGAGAACCATACTTTGGTAGCCTTTTTCCACCTGTGTGTTGTGGGTAGTTGTTTTCTGTTTTGTGTGTATTACCTGACAGAACTGTTTCGTTTTCGTTCTTCCTCGTTGTTATTTTGTTTAGTGTTCAGTGTTGATTAAATTTATAACATGAACACTTACCACGTTGCGTTTTGGTCACCTTCTTCCCAGGGCGATCCTTACAGAACTACCCACCACCAAAGGACCAAGCAGCGTGGTGGAATGGACTCCTGGACATGAGAGGAAATCTTGGATGGCAAGGGACCCTGTGCACAGCCGGGAGAGTAGCGGCGTCCTAAAGAGGAGCTGGAGGCAGCTAAAGCGGAGCGTAGACGCTACGAGGAGTTGGCTCGAGGAAATGTGCACGAGAGGCAGCCCCAGAATCTTTTTTTGGGGGGGGGGGACGAGGAGATTGGCGGAGTCAGGTAAGAGACCTGAGCCAACTCCCCATGCTTACCGTTTAGTGAATCTGCCAGATCAGATGCAGTAGGGATGATCAGGGATGTTCTCTTGATAAGTGTGCAAATAGGACAATTTTCCTGTCAAAATTTAACGAGTACTTTTGGTTGCAAAAGTTGCAAAAAATATAAATACTAGTAAAGTAAAGTAAATACTAATAATAGTAAAGTACAGATACCCCCCAAAAATACTTTAATACTTTAAAGTATTTTTACTTAATCTTATGGCTGCAATCCCGTTAACGGGATCGATATGACAACAGCCAGTGAAAGTGCAGGGCCCAAATTCAAACAATAAAAATCTCATAATTAAAATTCCTCAAGCATACAAGTATTTCACACCATTTTAAAGATACACTTCTTGTTAATCCCACCACAGTGTCCGATTTCAAAAAGGCTTTACAGCGAAAGCACCACAAACATTTATGTTAGGTCACCGCAAAATCACAGCAAAACACAGCCATTTATCCAGCCAAAGACAGGAGTCACAAAAAGCTGAAATAGAGATAAAATTAATCACTAAACTTTGATGATCTTCATCAGATGACACTCATAGGACTTCATGTTTCACAATACATTTATGTTTTGTTCGATAAAGTTCATATTTATATCCAAAAACCTCAGTTTACATTGGCGCCATGTTCAGAAATGCCTCCAAAATATCCGGAGAAATTGCAGAGCCACATCAAATAACAGAAATACTCATCATAAACTTTGATGAAAGATACATGTTTCACATAGAATTAAAGATAAACTTGTTCTTAATGCAACCTCTGTGTCAGATTTCAAAAAAGCTTTACGGCAAAAGCACAATATTCAATAATCTGAGAACAGCATTCAGCCACAAAAGGAAGCCACACAGTTACCCGCCAAATTGTGGAGTCAACAAAAGTCKTAAATAGCATTATAAATCTTCACTTACCTTTGCTGATCTTCGTRGGAATGCACTCCCAGGACTCCCACTTCCACAAGAAATGTTTGTATTGTTCGGTAATGTCCATCATTTATGTGCAAATAGCTACTTTTGTTAGCHTGTTTGGTAAACAAATCCAAAGTCACGAAGAAGCAGACGAAATGTCAAAAAGTTCCGTAACAGTCAGTAGAAACATGTCAAACGATGTATTGAATCAATCTTTAGGATGTTTTTAACATAAATCTTCAATAATGTTCCAACCGGAGAATTCCATTGTCTTCAGAAGTGCGATGGAACAGAGCTCCCTCTCATGTGCATGGTCAGAGCATGGTCAGCTCAATGCAGACTCATTCCCGTCTCCTTCGGTTCCACTTCACAGTAGAAGCATCAGACAAGGTTCTACAGACTGTTGACATCTAGTGGAAGCCATAGAAATTGAAAACTGACCCATATCCCACTGTGTTTTTGATAGGCGATGAGTTGAAAACCTACAAACCTCAGWTTTCCCACTTCCTGGTTGGATTTCTTTCTCAGGTTTTTACCTGTCATATGAGTTCTGTTATACTCACAGACATCATTCAAACAGTCTTAGAAACGTCAAAGTGTTTTCTATCAAATACTACTAATAATATGCATATATTAGCAACTGGGACTGGGAAGCAGGCAGTTTACTCTGGGCACCTCTGGGCACCTTTTTATCCAAGCTACTCAATACTGCCCCTGCAGCCATAAGAAGTTAAGTACTTTACACCACTGGTATAATGGTGTGTTTCCCTCCAATAGCAGATATTGTTCATGTTATATTGAGGTGGATCATGTATAATGAGGTGTTTCCCTACAATACCAGGTATCACTATTCTGTTCTATCTGAAGCATCACTACTCTGTTCTATCTGAAGTATCACTATTCTGTTCTATCTGAAGTATCACTACTCTATTTGAAGTATCACTACTCTATTTGAAGTATCACTACTCTATTTGAAGTATCACTACTCTGTTCTATCTGAAGTATCACTACTCTGTTCTATCTGAAGTATCACTACTCTATCTGAAGTATATTCTACTCTTTCTGAAGTTCACTACTCTATTTTGAAGTATCACTCCTATCTGAAATATTACTACTAGGTTCTATCTGAAGTATCACTACTATATTTGAATATCACTACTCTGTTCTATCTGAAGTATCACTGCTCTGTTCTACTGAAGTATCACTACTCTGTTCTATCTGAAGTATCACTGCTCGTTCTATCTGAAGTATCACTACTCTGTTCTATATCTGAAGTATCACTACTCTGTTCTATCTGAAGTGTCACATACTCTGTTCTATCTGAAGTATCACTACTCTATTTGAAGTATCACTACTCATTTGAAGTATCACTACTCTTCTTTGAAGTATCACTACTTGTTCTATCTGAAGTATCACTACTCTCTTTGAAGTATCACTACTCTATCTGAAGTATCATTACTCTATTTGAAGTATCTCTACTCTATCTGAAGTATCTCTACTCTATTTGAAGTATCTCTACTCTAATCTGAAGTATATCTACTCTTTCTGAAGTGTCACTACTCTATTTGAAGTATCCTACCTATTTGAAGATCACTACTCTATCTGAAATATTACTACTATGTTTTCTATCTGAAAGTATCACTACTCTGTTCTATCTAAGGTATCACTACTCTGTTCTATCTGAAGTATCACTACTCTGTTCTATCTGAAAGTAATCACTACTCTGTTCTATCTGAAGTATCACTCTCTGTTCTATCTGAAGTATCACTACTCTGTTCTATCTGAAGTACCACTACTCTGTTCTATCTGAAGTATCACTACTCTGTTCTATCTGAAGTATCACTGCTCTGTTCTATCTGAAGTATCACTACTCTTTTTGAAGTATCACTACTCTGTTCTATCTGAAGTATCACTACTCTATTTGAAGTATCTCTACTCGATCTGAAGTATCTCTACTATATTTGAAGTATCACTACTCTGTTCTATCTGAAGTATCACTGCTCTATTTGAAGTGTCACTACTCTATTTGAAGTATCTCTACTCTATTTGAAGTATCTCTACTCTATCTGAAGTATCACTACTCTATTTGAAGTATCACTACTCTATCTGAAGTATCACTACTCTATTTGAAGTATCACTACTCTATCTGAAGTATCACTACTCTATCTGAAATATTACTACTCTGTTCTAACACAACAGACATCCATATTTCAGTGAATTATAATTGAACACTGCGTGACTGTGTAGTATGGTCACCAAAAGCTGATGAGGATTTGTAAATAAGTTATTCAGTTAATATTTGGTCGTATCCTGTATGATTTAATGCTTCATTAGAGATCTGAGTACTTAGCAATGCCTGGGTGGATGGGTTGACGTTCAAGAATGTCCTACAACCTAAAACCACCTTGAATAGCTTTAGGATATCTACGCTTACGTCCCAAATAGAACCCTAAATAGTGCACTACTTCTGACCAGAGCCCTATGGGGGCTGGTGCGTAGTGTGCTATTTGGGATTGATCCTACAAATTTGTGGTCCCGTGGTGAGTCCTGGCTGTGAAGCAGACTGTGTCCATAATAAGACTAACACAAACTTTCATCCCTCTTTTCCAATAACAGGCCATGAAACATGACAAGTAGTAAACCACAATTGAAGTTATATAACACTGAAGTTCAAACAAGTTGATCTCATCAGGTTTTAAAGGTTTATTTGAACATCTTTGTACATATGCAGAACGTACATAAAATGTGATGTCATACAATGTATTAAAAACCAGGTAAAACCATAGATTCAGTATAAACAGATGGACAGCGCATCATCCATTAGTCATACACAGGCCCACTCCTTCATTTGAAAAAGAACTAAACGGCAGCCCCGTCACTTGGTTTGCTATAAAAGCTGAGGGATAGGGCAGGAGAAACGTAACCACTCAAAATCTTATATGACATAACATTTCTGTTTTTTGTTTTTAATAAATGTGGTTTTTGCTTTGTCATTATAGGGTATTGTGTGTAGATTGTTGCGGGAAAACATTTAATTAATACATTTTAGGATAAATAAATAGCAACCTAACAAAATGTGGAAAAAGCTGATTTCCTGGTGTTTTTTTATGTCCAACAATGAAAATGCTATAATCTTTATTTATTTATTGCTCAGATAACTTGGGGGCCAAATAAAAACACCTGGGAGAATGCTATTCATTGACTACAGCTCAGTGTTCAACACCATAGTAACCTCAAAGCTCATCACTAAGCTTAGGACCCTGGGACTAAACACCTCCCTCTGCAACTGGATCCTGGACTTCCTGACTGGCCACCCCCAGGTGGTAAGGGTAGGCAACAACACATCTGCCACGCTGATCCTCAACACAGGGGCCTCTTAGGGGTGCGGGCAGCTCTGGTTTGTGCACTTCGTCCCCTCCGGTACTCCCTGTTCATCCAGGACTGCGTGGCCAAATGACTCCAACACCATCATTAGGTTGGTGACGACACAACAGTGGTAGGCCTGATTACTGATAACGATGAGACAGCCTTTAGGGAAGTCAGAGACCTGGCAGTGTGGTCGAGGACAACAACCTCTCCCTTAATGTGAGCAAGACAAAGGAGCTGATTGTGGACTACAGGAAAAGTAGGGCCAAACACGCCCCTATTAACATCGACGGGGCTGTAGTGGAGCGGGTTGAGAGTTTCAAGTTCCTTGGTGTCCACATCAGCAACAAACTAGAATGGTCCAAATACACCAAGACAGTCGTGAAGAGGGCACGACATATCCTATTCCCCGTCAGGAGACTGAAAAGATTTGGCATGGGTCCTCAGATCCTCAAAAAGTTCTACAGCTGCACCATCGAGAGCATCCTGACCGGTTGTATCACGGCCTGGTATGGCAACTGCTCTGCATCTGACCGTAAGGTGCTACAGAGGGTAGTGCGTACGGCCCAGTACATCACTGGGGCCAATCTTCCTGCCATCCAGGACCTATATACTTGGCGGTGTCAGAGGAAAGCCCCAAAAATTGTCAAAGACCTCCGTCACCCAGGTCATAGACTGTTTTCTCTTCTACCGTACGGCAAGCGGTACCGGAACGCCAAGTCTAAGCCCAAGAGGCTTCTAAACAGCTTCTACCCCCAAGCCATAAGACTCCTGAACATCTAATCAAATGGCTACCCAGACTGTTTGCATCCCCCCCACCCTTTCACGCTGCTGTTACTCTCTGTTATTTTCTATGCATAGTCAGTTTAATAACTCTACCTACATGTACAAATTACCTTAACTCACCGATGCCCCGCACATTGACTCTGTACCACTAATATATAGCCTCACTATTGTTATTTTACTGCTGCTCTTTGATTATTTGTTACTTTGATAATTTTTTTAAATTGGGTATTTTTCTTAAAACTGCGTTGTTGGTTAAGGGCTTTTAAGTAAAAATTTCACTGTAAGATCTAGACCTGTTGTATTCAGCGCATGTGACAAATAACATTTGATTTGAATAATTTCAAGGATTAAAAATCCTTCTTTAACCTGTCTCCTTCCCTTCATCTACACTGATTGAAGTGGATTTAACAGGTGACATCAATCAGGGATCATAGCTTTCACCTGGAGTCTTAATGTTATGTACACTCATTGTATAGGGAACACATTTGGGACGTACCCTACTTCTCAGGAATATTGATAGTGATCTAAGGATTATTATGATAAATACGTTAAACATTACCCTCTTTAGATACAGAATCAAGTATCACAGAATCGTCAAGGTACTTCCTTGAGTGTAAGTACTTCCTTGAGTGTGGCAGTTTAAAAGCAGGCACCAGGTGCCTCACAGTATCAGTAGGAACAGGAAGAGTACCTGTTCAGGTGGACCAGGACGACTCGTTAGAAGAACCATCATGGCACTCCAATGGGTGAAGCCGTGGATCGCTCTCGTCTTCGGACTATCTGCTGCACATTCTGAGACTGGTAAGACAAGACAAGATATGATGAAATACAATTTAATATCACTTTAGGATAACCCATGTAGTATAGTTTAGGAACTAAAGAGGAGCTGGGTTAGAAGCAAAATAAGACTTGTTCCCTGTCTATTTCCAGTTATGATTCCAGATATGACTTCCATTGGGAGTCTATATGATTCCAAACTGCAAATCTTATCAGGTAATTTGTGTTGTTGAATATATGTCACCAAATACTCAAATATCTATATTCTACTCTACTGTTATATTATACATCTTATATTCAGACATGAATGGTGCAACTATACTGTACATTTCCCCCCATGCAGCAGGAGTGAGTCCCACTCATAACGGGCAGGTCTGCAGCACATGGGGTAACTACCACTACAAAACCTACGATGGAGACTTCTTCCAGCTGCCCTACACCTGTAACTACGTGCTGTCGTCGTTGTGTAAGAGCAGCAGCGGCTACGAGGCCTTTAACATTCAGTTGCAGCGCGGGGAGGTAGATGGGCTGCCCACCATCACCAAGGTATTCCTTTTTGATCAGTTCTTTGTTTTTAAATTGCACTATTGCACTATTGATGAATTGTTTTAAATTTCACTATTGATTAATTGTTTTAAATTTTACTATTGATGAATTGTTTTTATTGCTCTATGATCTTAATTTAAGGTGACCTTGAGGGTCCTGAAAGGCGTCTGTCAAATAAAATGTCCTACTATTATTATTATTAAGGTTTCTTTGAAGCTGGATGGAACCTTCGTGGAGCTGGCCAATGGTAACGTCAGCGTCAACGGATTACAGTGAGTTCCCAGTCTAGTCAACAATGGATCTCAGATATGTAAAACCATGGGCTCTTAGATGTGTAAAATAAATAGAGAGATCCAAACATTCCTCTAACACTGATGTTCCCACTCTTATCCCAACAGTTCCTCTAACACTGATGTTCCCACTCTTATCCCAACAGTTCCACTAACACTTGTTCCCACTCTTATCCCAACAGTTCTCTAACACTGATGTTCCCACTCTTATCCAACAGTTCCTCTAACACTGATGTTCCCACTCTTATCCCAACAGTTCCACTAACACTGATGTTCCACTCTTATCCAACGTTCCTCTAACACTGATGTTCCCACTCTTATCCCAACAGTTCCTCTAACACTGATGTTCCACTCTTATCCCAACAGTTCCACTAACACTGATGTTCCACTCTTATCCCAACAGTTCCTCTAACACGATGTTCCCACTCTTATCCCAACAGTTCCTCTAACACTGATGTTCCACTCTTATCCCAACAGTTCCACTACACTGATGTTCCACTCTTATCCCAACAGTTCCTCTAACACTGATGTTCCCACTCTTATCCCAACAGTTCCTCTAACACTGATGTTCCCACTCTTATCCCAACAGTTCCTCTAACACTGATGTTCCCACTCTTATCCCAACAGTTCCACTAACACTGATGTCCCACTCTTATCCCAACAGTTCCTCTAACACTGATGTTCCCACTCTTATCCCAACAGCTCCTAACACTGATGTTCCCACTCTTATCCAACAGTTCCTCTAACACTGATTTCCCACTCTTATTCCAACAGCTTCCTCTAACACTGATGTTCCCACTCTATCCCAACAGTTCCTCTAACACTGATGTTCCACTCTTATCCCAACAGTCCTCTAACACTGATGTTCCCACTCTTATCCAACAGTTCCTCTAACACTGATGTTCCCACTCTTATCCCAACAGTTCCTCTAACACTGATGTTCCCACTCTTATCCCAACAGTTCCACTAACACTCTGTTCCCACTCTTATCCCAACAGTTCCTCTAACACTGATGTTCCCACTCTTATCCCAACAGTTCCTCTAACACTGATGTCCCACTCTTATCCCAACAGTTCCTCTAACACTGATGTTCCCACTTTTATCCCAACAGTTCCACTAACACTGATGTTCCCACTCTTATCCCAACAGTTCCTCTAACACTGATGTTCCACTCTTACCCAACAGTTCCTCTAACACTATGTTCCCACTCTTACCCAACAGTTCCTCTAACACTGATGTTCCCACTCTTATCCCAACAGTTCCACTAACACTGATGTTCCACTCTTATCCAACAGTCCTCTAACACTGATGTTCCCACTCTTATCCCAACAGTTCCTCTAACACTGATGTTCCACTCTTATCCCAACAGTTCCTTAACACTGATGTTCCACTCTTATCCCAACAGTTCCTCTAACACTGATGTTCCCACTCTTATCCCAACAGTTCCACTACACTGATGTTCCCACTCTTTCCCAACAGTTCCACTAACACTGATGTTCCCTACAGTCACTAGCAAACTACAGACCATTTTCATCAGGACCAGAATATTGCAGCAAAGCATCACATTTACATTTGACATTTAGCAGAGACTCTCATCCAGAGTGATTTACAATCCGTGTATTGAACCAAAGCAGCTGAAACAACCACATATCACTGTAGTGTAACAGAAGACGTATGGAAATGAGTCAGCATACTAAACACATACCCAGAGGGAGTCATCTTCATTCCACATGACGACAACCCCAGCTTAGCTGTGATCTTCACATAGGAAACGGTCCTCTCAATGAAGACGTTAAACTGACCAAACGGTATGGTGACCCTAGGGGGACAAAACAATAGGTTTCATCAGAGAGAAGTCGGTATTCCTACAAGGGTCAAAATTGTCCTTTAAAGTATTTTCTTTGTATTTTTTCTTCCTCCCCTGTTGAGAATGTACTAGGTAAACATGTCTGTATAGGATTTCATCAAATGGAATTTCAGCTTGGTAACTTTCATCTGTAAATGCACATCAACTAAACTTCAGAATAAGAGTTTTATCTCTGAATGCTTTTAGATCACTTATGAACTCACTGTTGCCCGTTGAAACTGACATTATGTAGATTATGTTAAAACAGCAAAAAGTTGATCTCAAGATGAGTTAAATGATGATGCATTTTTTTTAAACTTATGAATTTTACCTCAAGTCTTTGCACAAAAGTAGCAACTGAATGCAGGTGAGGTGAAAATAAAATTATTTCCAATCGTAAAAAAAAAAAAAGATTGATCTCTGAATAAAATGAATACCATTGGATGTAGTTAAGTGATTACAAACCCCTGTATCATTTACTTCCTGTATTACAATG
>NW_019945383.1:76330-76848 GCF_002910315.2 Salvelinus sp. IW2-2015
CCTGATGAGCCGGCTGAGACACGAGAGCCTGACGAGCCAGTGGAAGCAGGGGACCCTGGCGAACTGGCAGAGGCATGAGAGCCTGGCGAACTGGCAGAGGCATGAGAGCCTGTAGCCCCTCCCGGACCCAACATCACTCCCACTGAATCAAAAAAAAAACATCCCTGATGCTCCCCTTAGGTGAGGCGTTATTCTGTAACGATGTGTGCTGAGAATTGGGAAGCAAGTTCAGGGAGTGAGTGTTTCAGTAAATAAACGCAATATAATACAAACCAAGAACCACGAAAAATACACAGACATGACACAGGAACAGAAACAATAACGAAGGAACCAACGGGAGTGACATATATAGGGAAGGTAATCAGGGAGGTGATGGAGTCCAGGTGAGTCTGATGACTCGCAGGTGCGCTTAACTATGGTGACAGGTGTGTGCCTTAAACGAGCAGCCTGGTGACCTAGAGGCTGGAGAGGGACACGTGACAAAAAGGTTTTAACAACATGATGAGAGTTTAAAAGGT
>NW_019945383.1:81154-81838 GCF_002910315.2 Salvelinus sp. IW2-2015
TACCTACCTGAAGTACAGTGCCTGT
The DNA here is from genome assembly GCF_002910315.2 of Salvelinus sp. IW2-2015. Classification (NCBI taxonomy): domain Eukaryota; kingdom Metazoa; phylum Chordata; class Actinopteri; order Salmoniformes; family Salmonidae; genus Salvelinus; species Salvelinus sp. IW2-2015. Next base: position 81,180 of record NW_019945383.1, read on the forward strand.
TTTGTGCTAACATCCACTCCTTGTACTCAGTTGTCATATGCCAAACAAGCTTAATCAAATCAAATTCTATTGGTCGCATACACATATTTAGCAGATGTTATTGCGGAAGTAGCGAAATGCTTGTAGCACAGTACAAGGAGTGGAATGTTAACTGGTACCCAGGCTAGAACAAGGAGTGGAATGTTAGCATAAACAGACTGGTACCCAGGCTAGAACAATGAGTAGAATGTTAGCATAAACAGACTGGTACCCAGGCTAGAACAATGAGTGGAATGATAGCATAAACAGACTAGTACCCAGGCTAGAACAGTTGAAACCTGTGAAATGTCAGAACATATGAACTGCTGTAGGTGCTTCAACAGCTAGCTTGCAATGCATTAACCCTCAGTCATCTTCCATTGGTGTTATAGGTGGAGCTGGACTCAAAGTTCCAGAATCAGACTTGTGGGCTGTGTGGAGACTTCAACGGAGTCCAGATTTACGACGAGTTCATTAGGAATGGTAAACAAAACCACCAAATGTCTTAGAGGGGCGGATTACGCTCCTGTTCTGTTTATGAATGTGTGGGTTCAATCTATGGGTTAGGAAGGGGTTATAAAGTATATTTCTAGGTACCATTTTAAGAAAGGGTTAACAAAAACACAAAACACATGATGACA
>NW_019945383.1:86563-93377 GCF_002910315.2 Salvelinus sp. IW2-2015
GGGTGGTTGGTGGGTGGTTAGTGTTCGGCTAGTGTTCAACATGATTTAATAAAGAAGAGACAATAACGTGAATACTATACAAAATACAAAATAACAAATGTGAAAACCGAAACAGTCCTATCTGGTGCAGAAAACAAAGACAGAAGACAACCACCCACAATCCCCAACACAAAACAAGCCACCTATATATGATTCTCAATCAGGGACAACGATTGACAGCTGCCTCTGATTGAGAACCATATTAGGCTGAACACAGAAACAGACAAACTAGACACACAACAAAGAATGCCCACCCAGCTCACGTCCTGACCAACACTAAAACAAGCAACACACATAAGAACTATGGTCAGGACGTGACAAAAGGTTACTTTGAAACAGTTACAGAGTTTAATGGCTGTGATAGGAGAAAACTGAGGATGGATCAACAACATTGTAGTTACTCCACAATACTAACCTAATTGACAAGTGAAAAGAAGGAATCCTGTACAGAATAAAAATATTCCAAAACATGCATCCTGTTTGCAACAAGGCACTAAAGTATTACTGCAAAAAATGTGGCAAAGCAATTGACTTTTTGTTCTGAATACATGTTTGGGGCAAATCCAATACAACACATTACTGAGTACCACTCTCCATATTTTCTTGCATAGTGGTGACTGCATCATGTTATGGCTATGCTTGTAATCGTTAAGGACTGGGGAGTTTTTCAGGATAAAAGGTAAACAGAATGGAGCAAAGCACAGGAACAATCCTAGAGGAAACATCCAACTTGACAGAGCTTGAAGAATGTAAGAAAATTGCAAATAATTGCAAATTGCTAATATTTTACATTCCAGCTGTGCAAAGCTCTTCGAAACTTACCCAGAAAGACTCACAGCTGTAATCGCTGCCAAAGGTGATTCTAACATGTATTGACTCAGGGGTGTGAATACTAATGTAAATAAGTTATTTCTGTATTTCATTTTCAATAAATTATCAAACGTTTCTAAAAACATGTTTTCACTTTGTCATTATTGGGTATTGTGTGAAAAAAATATTTAATCGATTTAAAAGTCAGGCTGTAACACAACAACATGTGCAATAAGTCAAGGGGTGTGAATACTTCCTGAAGGAACTGTAGTTCCCTAGAACCGAAAGTAGACAAGTAGTAAGTAGTGTGTTACAAAATATGTGTTCCCTTAACCTTACTGTCATACCATAACTTTACTATCATACCTTGACTTTACTATCATACCATAACCTAACTGTCATACCTTAACTTTACTGTCATACCTTGTACCAACTGTCCCCAGCAAACCAACGAGACTGCTTTCACAGTCCTGGGTGACATAGTGAAATGTGGGAAGACGGACATTGAGACCTGCCTAAGATCTGTAACCCTGGTGACTCCAGAGTCCATGGTAAGTTAGCCTTTCTGCAGTGACACACCCACATGATAGTATCGTATTAAAATATATCAACATCAAACCATGTTGTGTATGTTCAGGGGAAAAAAGCTCAATGTTGAGACTTCTGCTGCTACCAGTGACTCATATCATCACTTCAGGGTTGGAGTAAATTACATTTAAATTCCAGTCAATTCAGGCAGTCCACTGAACTCCAATTCCAATGCTCTTCATTGTTTTTCAGTGAGGAACATTTGGAATAATTAGGTTAACTTTCTGAATTGACTGGAATTGACTCCAACCCTGTTCCACACTCCTTATCACCAGGGGAGTCTCATTTATTCAAATTGTAATTTGATCACTTGCAGATGATCGTCATTGAGGCCAGTGGAAGGGTCTTTGTCAACAAGATGTTTTCTCAGTTGCCGCTTTTCATGGGTGAGTGACTGATTGATGGCTGCTTGAGAAAAGGGATACAGAAATGTGATATCTGTCTAATTGTTTGTAGTCATTAATCAGTATGAACGTATGTTTGAAACCCTTCCCATGCAGTACGTACTGTACCAGAAGTTGTCTCTTTTTTTCGTCTTTCTTTCCTTGTTTAGCAGCATGTTTATTTATTTATTTATTTTACCGTAGGGGATGAGGTAGTTGTTTGGGCTATTTATAGATGGGCTATGTACAGGTGCAGTGATCTGTGAGCTGCTCTGACAGCTGGTGCTTAACGCTGGTGAGGGAGATAAGTGTTTTTCAGTTTCAGAGATTTTTGTAGTTCGTTCCAGTCGTTCACTGGCAGCAGAGAACTGGAAGTAGAGGTGGCCAAAGCCCTGGATGTCATGGAATTTGCTAAATATTTTAACCAACTGATAAAAGACACATGTGCTAAATCAAGGTGACTTACAAAGAGAGGACCTGGAATTGGGGGTGACCAGTGAAATACATCTGCTGGAGCGCGTGCTACAGGTAGGTGCTGCTATGGTGACCAGTGAGCTGAGATAAGGCGGGACTTTACCTAGCAGGGTCTTGTAGATGACCTGGAACCAGTGGGTTTGGCGACGAATATGAAGCGAGGGCCAGCCAACAGGTCGCAGTGGTGGGTAGTATATGGGGCTTTGGTGACAAAACGGATGGCACTGTGATAGACTGCATCCAATTTGTTGAGTAGGGTGTTGTAGGCTATTTTGTAAATGGCATCACCAAAGTCGAGGATCGGTAGGATGGTCAGTTTTACGAGGGTATGTTTGGCAGCATGAGTGAAGGATGCTTTGTTGCGAAATAGGAATCCAATTCTAGATTTAACTTTGGATTGGAGATGTTGATGTGAGTCTGGAAGGAGAGTTTATCAGTCTAACCAGACACCTAGGTATTTGTAGTTGTGCCACATATTCTAAGTCAGAACATCCAAAGTAGTGATGCTGGCGGGCGGGCAGGTGTAGGCAGCCCGATTGCTTGAAGAGCATGCATTTAGTTTTACTTGTATTTAAGAGCAGTTGAAGGCTATGGAAGGATAGTTGTATGGCATTGAAGCTCGTCTGAGGGTATTAACACAGTGTCCAAAGAAGGAGGCCAGAAAGTATACAGAATGGTGTCGTCTGCGTAGAGGTGGATCAGAGACTCACCAGCAGCAAGACGAAATCATTGATGTATTACAGAGAAAAGAGTTTGGCCCAAGAATTGAACCCTGTGGCACCCCCATAGAGACTGCCAGAGCCCAGACAACAGGCCCTCCGATTTGACATACTGAACTCTATCGGAAAAGTAGTTGGTGAACCATGCGAGGCAATCATTAGAGAAACCGAGGCTGTTGAGTCTGCTGATGAGGATGTGGTGATTGACAGAGTCGAAAGCCTTGGCCAGGTCAATAAATACGGCTGCACAGTATTGTTTCTTATTGATGGCGGTTAAGATATCGTTTAGGACCTTGAGCGTGAATGAGGTGCACCCATGACCAGCTCTGAAACCAGATTGCATAGTGGAGAAGGTACGGTGGGATTCGAAATGGTCGGTAATCTGTTTGTTACCTTGGCTTTCGAAGACCTAAGAAAGGCAGGGTAGGATAGATATAGGTCTGTAGCAGTTTGGGTCAAGAGTGTCCCCCCCTTTGAAGAGGGGGATGACCGCAGCTGCTTTTCAATCTTTGGGAATCTCAGACGACACGAAAGAGAGGTTGAACAGGCTAGTAATAGGGTTTGCAACAATGGGGAAGGCTTGGGCGGGTTGCTGTGGAGGGTTTCGGGCAGTTGCGCGGGGGTAGGGGTAGCCAGGTGGAAAGCATGGCCAGCCATAGAAAAATGCTTATTGAAATTCTCAATTATAGTGGATTTATCGGTGGTGACAGAGTTTCCTATCCTCAGTGCAGTGGGCAGCTGGGAGGAGGTGCTCTTATTCTCCATGGACTTTACATTGACCCAGAACTTTTTTTTAAATTTTTAAATTTTTAATTTTTTTTGAGTATTGCAGGAAGCAAATGTCTGCTTGAAAAAGCTAGCCTTGGCTTTTCTAATTGCCTGTGTATATTGGTTTCTAACTCCCCTGAAAAGTTGCATATCACGGGGGCTATTCAATGCTAATGCAGAACGCCACAGAATCTTTTTGTGCTGGTTAAGGGCAGTCAGGTCTGGAGAGAACCAAGGGCTATATCTGTTCCTAGTTCTAAATTTCTTGAATGGGGCATGCTTATTTAAAATGGTGAGGAAGGCATTTTTTAAAGAATAACCAGGCATCCTCTACTGACGGGATGAGGTCAATATCCTTCCAGGATACCCGGGCCAGGTTGATTAGAAAGGCCTGCTCGCTGAAGTGTTTCAGGGAGCGTTTGACAGTGATGAGTGGAGGTCGTTTGACCGCTGACCCATTACGGATACAGGCAATGAGGCAGTGATTGCTGAGATCTTGGTTGAAAACGGCAGAGGTGTATTTAGAGGGCAAGTTGGTTAGGATGATATCTATGAGCGTGCCCGTGTTTACGGATTTGGGGTGGTACCTGGTAGGTTAATTGATAATTTGTGTGAGATTGAGGGCATCAAGCTTAGATTGTAGGATGGCTGGGGAGTCCAAGTTTAGGTCGCCTAGCAGCACGAGCTCTGAAGATAGATGGGGGGGGCAATCAGTTCACATATGGTGTCCAGAGCACAGCTGGGGGCAGATGGTGGTCTATAGCAGGCGGCAACGGTGAGAGACTTGTTTTTAGAGAGGTGGATTTTTAAAAGTAGAAGTTCAAATTGTTTGGGTACAGACCTGGATAGTAGGACAGAACTCTGCAAGACTATCTCTGACGTAGATGTGCAAACACCGCCCCTTTGGGTCGTCTATCTTGTTCTGAAAAATGTTGTAGTACGGATGGAAGATTTCAGAGTTTTTGCTTGAAGTTTTATTGTGGTCTTTCCTAAAGCCAGGATTCAGACACGGCTAGGACATCTGGGTTGCTAAAAGTGTGCTAAAAGCACGTGAATAAACACAAAACAAATAAAAAATAAAAAACAACAAAATAAAACAAATAAAACAAAGCTTCTAATGTAACATGCAAAAAACCAAGGCTATTACGGTTACAGAAGTCAACAAAAGAGAGTGACTGGGGAATAGGAGTGGAGCTAGGCACTGCAGGGCCTGGATTAACCTCTACATCGCCAGAGGAACAGAGGAGGAGTAGGATAAGGGTACGGCTAAAGGCTATGAGAGTTGGTCGTCTAGGACGTCCGGAACAGAGAGTAAAAGGAGCAGGTTTCTGGGGGCGATAAAATAGATTCAAGGTATAATGTACAGACAGAGGTATGGTAGGATGTGAATACAGTGGAGGTAAACCTAGGCATTGAGTGATGATGAGAGAAATATTGTATCTAGAAACATCATTGAAACCAGGTGATGTCATCGCATATGTGGGTGGTGGAACTGAAGGGTTGGATAAGGTATATTGAGCAGGGCTAGAGGCTCTACAGTGAAATAAGCCAATAAACACTAACCAGAACAGCAATGGACAAGGCATATTGACATTAAGGAGAGTCATGCTTAGCCGAGTGATCATAAGGGTCCAGTGAGTAGTGAGGTTGGTTGGGGTCACGGCGATTCAGACAGCTACCCGAGCCATGGGTAGCAAGCTAGTAGAAGACGGAGGTCTGTTTTTAGCCACCTCGTGCGTTTCCGTCGGTAGATTAGTGGGTTTCCATGTGGTAGAGGGGACCAATCCAATTGGCAAAATAGTTATAGTGGCCCAGGAAAACTGTTCGAATAACCTTTTCAGCTAGCAGCCGATATGCTCAAGACAGCTAACGACTAATGGGCCACACACACCGCAGATGGGCGTTCAGGTTACGTTGTGACGGAGGAGCCAGTTGGATAACTCCCTCGGGCAGATAATGTTGGTAGTCCTGTCGTGAGGCTCCGCATCGGCAGTAAAACGGGTCCGGCTAGGTGATTGTAGCCCAGGAGTGGCTGATGGAGCTCTTCAGCTGGCTAGCTCCGGGTAAATTGGTGTTTGCTCCAGGACCAATGTTAGCCAATATTCACTCGGATAGCAGCTAGCTAGCTGCAAGATCCAGGTGTAAATGTCCAGAGCTTGCAGTAGGAATCAGGGGATATGGAGAGAAAATAGGTCCGGTATGTTCTGGTCTGAGTCGCGTTGTACAAAACTGTCGATAGCTTTCCGAGCTAAAGGATAGGATAGCTGATGACCGCTAGTTATCTGAATACTAACGTTAGCTAGTGAACTGGCTAACTTCTGGCTAGCTTCTGTTGTGGATTTCAGATTTGAGGTGACTAATACTTTTAAAACTTTTAAAAGAAACAAACAGATTCGCACCACATTTGGTGAAAGGGGTTGCAGGAGAGTGTTTTGAAGTTGAGTTTTTATAAGAAAGAAAAGCGAAGAAAAAAATATATATACACGGGACACGACGAGGACAAAGGACGTCTACGCCATCTTGGGATCAAGTAAGGATCATGGAACACCACAAGCATCCCACAAGTGGGAGCTAAAAGTTAATGGTAAACCAGATTGTGACCTGAACTTGTGTATATTTTCCACAGCGGATGTAAGAATCTTTCAGCCCTCTACGTTCTACATCGTTGTGCATACCTCTTATGGGCTCCGTCTAGAGGTGCAGCTAACACCTATAATGCAGGTCTACATCGTAGCTAGCAGTTCACACAAAGACAAAACACAGGGTATGTTTCTCTTTGTTCATTTAACGTCTTTGTGGAAAGATGAGCGTCTTTGGGTCTTTGAAAAGCGCTATATAAATCTCATGCATTATTATTATAAAAGATGATTTGTTATCAAACTATTGTTAATGTAGCCTCCCGGCCTCCGGGGTGGTCTAGGGCACTGCATCGCAGGCTAGCTGCTGCCACCAGAGGACTCTGGGTTCGCCGCCCAGGCTCTATGTCGCAGCCGGCCGCGACCGGGAGGTCCGGTGGGGCGATGCACCAATTGG
>NW_019945383.1:93626-104858 GCF_002910315.2 Salvelinus sp. IW2-2015
TCAACATAAACATTGCATTGACTCACTCTATGTCCAATTAATAGGTTTAACATGATTTGAATTGACTACCTCATCTCGTAACCCCGACACTACAATTATCTTAAGGTCCTTGAGGCAACAGTGAATTCAACCAACAGATTCAACCACAAAACCAGGAGGTTTTCAATGGCCTGGCAAAAGAGGCACCTATTGGTAAATGGGTACAAAAATTAAAAAGCAGATATTAATATCTCTTTGAACATGGTGAGTTAATAATTACACTTTGGATGGTGGGTATCAATACACCCAGTCACTAACAAAGATAGCAGGTGTTCCTTCCTAACTCAGTTGCTGGAGAAGGAAAACCACTCAGGGATTTCCCCATGAGCCAATGGTTACTTTGAAACAGTTACAGAGTTAATGGCTGTGAAAGGAGTAAAACTAAGATGGGATCACAACATTGTAGTTTACTTCACCAATAACCTAATGACAGTTGAAAGAAGGAATCCTGTACATGAATAAAATACATCCAAAACACTGCATCCTGTTTGCAACAAGGCACTAAAGTCATACTGCAAAGACAGTGCAAACTAATTACTAATTCATATTTCAAGCATCATTGTGACTGTACCATGTTATGGCTGCATCATGTTATGGTATGCTGTGCAACCGTTAAGACTGGGAAGTTTCTTCAGTATAAAGGTAAACAGAATGGAGCTAATCACAGGAACAATCTGAGAGGAAAACCTGGTTCAGTCTGCTTTCCATCAGACACTGGGAGACAAATTCACCATTCAGCTGGATGGTAACCTAAAACACAATGCCAAATATACACGGAGTTGCTTACCAAGATGACATTAATGTTTTCTGAGTGGCCTAGTTACAGTTTTGACTTAAATCAGTTTAAAATCTATGGCCAAGACTTGAAAATGGCTTCTATCAATGATCAACATCCAACTTGACAGAACTTGAAGAATGTACAAAAAAATAAATAATCAAATATTGTACAATCCAAGTGTGCAAAGCTCTTAGAGCCAACTTACCCAGAAACACTCCACAGCTGTAATCGCTCCAAAAGGTGATTCTAACATGTATTGACTCAGGGGTGTGAATACTAACGTAAATAAGATATTCTGTATTTCATTTCACATAAATTGCAAAACGGTTTCTAAAAACATGTTTTCACTTTTCATTTTGGGTATTGTGTGAGAAAAAAAAAATATTAATCAATTAAATTCAGGCTGTAACACAACAACATGTGGAATAATCAAGGGGTATGAATACTTCCTGAAGAACTGTAGTCCTAGAACCGAAAGTAGCAAAATAGTAAGTAGTGTGTTACAAAATATGTGTTCCCTTAATACTGTCATACCTTAACTTTACTATCATACCTTGACTTTACTGTCATTCCTTAACTTTACTATCATACCTTAACTTACTGTCATTCCTTAACTTACTATCATACCTTAACCTTACTGTCATACCCTTGACTTTACTGCTCATTCCTTAACTTTACTGTCATACCTGACTTACTGGTCATACCTGTACCAATTGTCCCAGCAAACCAACGAGACTGCTTTAACAGTCCTGGGTGAACATAGTGAAATGTGGGAAACGGACAGTGAGACCTGCCTAAAATCTTAACCCTGGTGACTCCAGAGTCCATGTAAGTTAGCCTTTTCTGCAGTGACACACCCACATGATAGTATCGTATTAAAATATATCAACATCAAACCATGTTGTGTATGTTCAGGGGGAAAAAAAGCTCAATGTTGAGACTTCTGCTGCTGACCAGTGACTCTATATCACCACTTCAGGGTTGGAGTAAATTACATTTAAATTTTCAGTCAATTCAGGCAGTCCACTGTAATTCCAATTCCAATGCTCTTCATTGTTTTTCAGTGAGGAACATTGGAATAATTAGGTTAACTTTCTGAATCGACTGGAATTGACTCCAACCCTGTTCCACACTCCTTATCACCAGGGAGTGTCATTTATTCAAGTTGTAATTGATCACTTGCAGATGATCGTCATCGAGGCCAGTGGAAGTGTCTTTGTCAACAAGATGTTTTCTCAGTTGCCGCTTTTCATGGGTGACGTGACTGATTGATGGTTGCTTGAGAAAAGGGATACAGAAATGTGATATCTGTCAATGTTTGTTTTAGTCATTAATCAGTATAAACGTATGTTTGAGACCCTCCCATGCAGTACATACTGTACCAGAAGTTGTCTCTTTTCTTCGTCTTCTCTCCTTGTCTTAGGGCGTGAACACCATAAGCATCCCACAATGGGAAGTGGGAGCTAAAAGTTATGGTAAACCAGATTGTGACTGATTGTTATATTTTCCACAGCGGATGTAAGAGATCTTTCACCCTCTACGTTCTACATCGTTGTGCAAACCTTTTATGGGCTCCGTCTAGAGGTGCAGCTAACACCTAGAATCAATGCAGGTCTACATCGTAGCTAGCAGTTCACACAAAGACAAAACCCAGGGTATGTTTCTCTCTGTTCATTTAACGTCTTTGTGGAAAGATGAGCGTSTTTGGGTCTTTGAAAAGCGCTATATAAATCTCATGCATTATTATTATAAAAGATGATTTGTTATCAAACTATTGTTKATGTAACGTGTGTCACTATACCAGTTGTTTGAGGGGTTCGGTCAAACCTCACCTGAAACAATTATTAGTAAACTAATGATACTTGATGCATTGCATCTTTAGTCAATGTTAGTTCAAACCACCTGTTGTAATGTTTTGTACCTCTTATCCAGGTCTTTGTGGAGACTTTAACAGCATCCAAGCTGACGACTTCAGAACCATCAATGGACTGGTGGAAGGAACCGCTGTAACATTCGCCGACACGTGGAAGAACAAAGCAGGCTGTCCTGATGTGGCACAGAGCTTTGAGATCCCATGCAGTCTGAGTGTAGAGAACGGTACTCCTTCAACCTCTTTGAAAACACTAACATATGTCTAATGTAGCGGTTCTCAAACTAGGGGTCACGACCCCATGTGGGTTCACTTTATATGAAAATGGGGTCACGGGAGAATTTCCAAAATACAAAAAAATATATACACTGAACAAAATATAAATGCAACATGTAAAGTGTTGGTCCCATGTTTCATGAGCTGAAATAAAAGATTCCAGACATTTTCCATACGCACAAAAAGCTTCTTTCTCTCAAATGTTGTGCACAAATTAGTTTACATCCCTGTTAGTGAGCATTTTGCCTTTGCCAAGATAATCCATCCACCTGACAGACCAAAATGGACACTAAAATGTGAGGTTTTGTCACACAACACAATGCCACAGATGTCTCAAGTTTTGAGGGAGCGTGCAACTGGCAATTGGCATACTGACTGCAGGAATGTCCACCAGAGATGCAGGTGCTCACTGTCGACCAACGCCCCCTGACTTTGAGAAGCTCTGACGTGACATGCATCAAGCCACACCCATCTCATTAGTGGTGGTGAAATAAGATACATTATGAAAGACTAGTTTGAAATTGACTATCATCATAGCCCCACATTAACAGTATGTGATGGTGAGTTGAGAAGACAATCAGAAATACTGTTCATATTTTTCAATTGACTGCCATCATAGCCTCAAATAAAAAGGTTAACACTGTCTGTTAATTACATATTTTCACATGGTTGCCGTCGCGAGAATTTTCTAAATGGGGTCGTGGGACAAAAAGGTTTGGAAACCCCTGGTCTAATGAAACAATACCCAACCGCACTTCAGCCCAGCTTGAACAAAAAGGGAATCAGTTGCCCGACTGAGGGATTTGATAATAACAAAACTATTCCTTACTAGTAGTAGAAAAGGGATCACGCTGTGCATAGATCTGAGTWTATTTTCTAACTAACCATTTAAATTGTTTCATTATGTTTCGGCATAGAGAGCCTTTATCAGAGCCTTGGAATACTTCTTGGGGATTACACTMACGTATGTCTACTGAGAWGCACAGTAAAGCCTAGATAAAAKCTCTTTGTTTATTTGTGAAATGTTGTTAATATCTCATATGTTTTACAGAGAGATATGCCAAGCACTGGTGCTCGATGCTGTCAGATCGTGAAGGAATATTTTCCCAATGCCACACTGAGGTCAACCCAAATTACTACAAGGATGTAAGTACGAGATTTTAATTTGTCAAATGCTTTTTAATTACAGTTATCCCAAAGCTCTAAGAATATATATATTTTTAAACGATCATTTAAGAAGTTCTATATCAAAATTATCTAATTTTAATTTAATTTATCTCAAAACATATAATCAGATTTGTATAATACTATTGTCCTGTGCTTGTGTGTGATTTCAGAAAACATTAGTTTTCTTCATTAACACCTCTCTAGGATAGCGGGACGGTAGCGTCCCACTTGGCCAAAAGCCAGGGAAAATGTAGAGCGCCAAATTCAAAAAAAATGATATAAAATCAAACTTTTATTAAATCACACATATAAGATACCAAATTAAAGCTACACTCGTTGTGAATCCAGCCAACATGTCAGATTTCAAAAAGGCTTTTCGGCGACAGCATAAGATGCTATTATCTGATGATAGCACAACAGTAAACAAAGAGAGAGTAGCATATTTCAACCCTGCCGGCGCTACTCAAAACGTAGATATAAAATATAAAACATGCATTACCTTTGACGAGATTCTTTTTGTTGGCTCATTATGTCCATGCAACATACAAATGGTCCTTTGTTCGATTAATTCCGTCCATATACAGTGGGGAGAACAAGTATTTGATACACTGCGATTTTGAGGTTTTCCTACTTACAAAGCATGTAAGAGGTCTGTAATTTTATCATGGTAACTTCAACTGTGAGAGACGGAATCTAAACAAAAATCCAGAAAATCACATTGTATGATTTTTAAGTAATTTTCATTGCATTTTATTGCATGACATAAGTATTTTGATCACCTACCAACCGTAAGAATTTCCGGCTCTCACAGACCTGTTAGTTTTTCTTTAAGAAGCCCTCCTGTTCTCCACTCATTACCTGTATTAACTGGCACCTGTTTGAACTCGTTACCTGTATAAAAGACACCTGTCCACACACTCAATCAAAAGACTCCAACCTCTCACAATGGCCAAGACCAGAGAGCTGTGTAAGGACATCAGGGATAAAATTGTAGACCTGCACAAGGCTGGGATGGCTACAGGACAATAGGCAAGCAGCTTGGTGAGAAGGCAACAACTGTTGGCGCAATTATTAGAAAATAGAAGAAAATAGAAAGAGTTCAAGATGATGGTCATTCACCTCGGTCTGGGCTCCATGCAAGATCTCACCTGGGGGCATCAATGATCATGAGGAAGGTGAGGGATCAGCCAAGAACTACACGGCAGGACATGGTCAATGACCTGAAGAGAGCTGGGACCACAGTCTCAAAGAAAACCATTAGTAACACACTAGCCGTCATGGATTAAAATCCTGCAGCGCCACACAAGGTCCCCTGCTCAAGCAGGCGCATGTCCAGGCCGTCTGAAGTTTGCCAATGACCATCTGGATGATCCAGAGGAGGAATGGAGAGAAGGTCATGTGGTCTGATGATTCAAAATAGAGCTTTTTGGTCTAAACTCCACTCGCGTGTTTGGAGGAAGAAGAAGGATGAGTACCAACCAAGAACAAATCCCAACCGTGAAGATGGAGGTGGAAACATCATTCTTTGGGGATGCTTTTCTGCAAAGGGGACAGGACGACTGCACCGTATTGAGGGGAGGATGGATGGGGCCATGTATTGCGAGATCTTAGCCAACAACCTCTTCCCTCAGTAAGAGCATTGATGATGGGTTCGTGGCTGGTCTTCCAGTATGACAACGACCCGAAACACACGACCAGGGCAACTAAGGAGTGGCTCCGTAAGAAGTATCTCAAGGTCCTGGAGTGGCTAGCAGTCTCCAGACTGAACCCATAGAAAATCTTTGGAGGGAGCTGAAAGTCCGTATTGCCAGCCAGCCCGAACTGAAGGCTATGGAGAAGGTCTGTATGGAGGAGTGGGCCAAAATCCCTGCTGCAGTGTGTGCAAACCTGGTCAAGAACTACAGGAAACGTATGATCTCTGTAATTGCAAACAAACGATTCTGTACAAATATTAAGTTCTGCTTTTCTGATGTATCAAATACTTATGTCATGCAATAAAATGCTAATTAATTACTTAAAAATCATACAATGTGATTTTCGGGATTTTTGTTTTAGATTCGTCTCTCACAGTTGAAGTGTACCTATGATAAACATTACAGACTCTACATGTTTTTTAAGTAGGAAAATCTGCAAAATCGGCAGTGTAATAATACTTGTTCTCCACTGTATATCCAAATTGTCCATTTATTTGGTGCGGTTGATCCAGGAAAAAAACTGCTTCAATTTGCGCAAAGTCACTACAAATATCTAAATAAATTACCTTTAAACTTTGCAAAACATTTCAAAGTACTTTTGTAATACAACTTATGGTATTTGTAAACGTTAATAATCGATCAAATTGAAGACGGGTCTATTGTTTTCAATAGAGGAGAGCAACAAAACTAACGCTACTTTTTTTAGTCTGCGCAACTCTCAAACAGTACACATGACGTTACTCTGCTCCTGATGGCTTTACTTACTTCATTGCACAAATGAATATCCTCAACCTATTTCCTAAGACTGGTGACATCCAGTGGAAGCAGTAGGAACTGAAAACAGGGTGATCATACATTTTGTATTCCAATGAAACCTCATTGAACAGACAGTGACTTTAAAAAATAAATGGTTAGTCCTCGGGGTTTTGCCTGCTACATAAGTTCTGTTATACTTACAGACACGATTCAAACAGTTTTAGAAACTTCAGAGTGTTTTCTATCCAAATCTACTAATAACATGCATATCTTACATTCTGGGGATGAGTAGAAGGAAGTTGAAAATTGGCACGCTATTTTTCCCAAAGTGAAAACTCCTAGAGAAGTTAACTCATAACTGAACGTTCTTCTTCTTCTTCTGTTTCTTCTTCTCTCCCTATAGATCTGCCTATATGACAGCTGTAACTGTGAGAGGAGTGAGGAGTGCATGTGTGCTGCGATCTCCTCCTACGTCCATGCATGTGCTGCTGTAGGCGTCCTGCTCAGTGGATGGAGAAACACCACCTGTGGTAAGATAAACATCAGATACTGAATATATTTATTTATAAAAGGTTTCCCCTCCTATTTACCAACATTTAAAAACAAAATACCGCAAACATGTAATTAACTGTTGAATCACCACCCTGTTTTCCACAGGGAAGTACTCCTCTAGCTGCCCTGACACGATGGTCTATGACTACACCATGACCAGCTGTGACCGCACCTGTCGTTCACTGAGCCAGACAGACTTTACCTGCCAGGTACATTTACATGGACATCTCATTTCTATTAATGTTATTTATTTAATATTATTATTATTATGCAACTGGGTCCTGGACTTTCTGACGGGCCGCCCCCAGGTGGTGAGGGTAGGAAACAACATCTACACCCTGCTGATCCTCAACACTGGGGCCCCACAAGGCTGCGTTCTCAGCCCTCTTACTGCGTGGCCATGCACGCCTCCAACTCAATCATCAAGTTTGCAGACGACACTATAGTGGTAGGTTTGATTACCAACAACGACTAGATGGCCTACAGGGAGAAGGTGAGGGCCCTTGGTGCGTGGAGTCAGGAAAATAACCTCACACTCAACATCAACAAAACAAAGGAGATGATCATGGACTTCAGCAAACAGCAGAGGGAGCACCCCCCTATCCACGTCGACGGGACAGTAGTGGAGAATGTGGAAGGTTTTAAGTTCCTCGGCGTACACATCACGGACAAACTGAAATGGTCCACCCACACAGACAGCGTCGTGAAGAAGGCGCAGCAGCGCCTCTTCAACCTCAGGAGGCTGAAGAAATTTGGCCTGTCTCCAAAAACACTCACAATCTTTTACAAATGAACAATCGAGAGCATCCTGTCGGGCTGTATCACCGCCTGGTACGGCAACTGCTCCGGCACAACCGTAAGGCTCTCCAGAGGGTAGTGAGGTCTGCACAACGCATCACCGGGGGCAAACTACCTGCCCTCCAGGACACCTAGACACCCACCCTGATCGTCACAGAAGGCCATAAAGATACATTCAAGGACAAAACAACCCCGAGCCACTGCCTGTTCACCCCGCTATCATCCAGAAGGCGAGGTCAGTACAGGTGCATCAAAGCAGGGACCGAGAGACTAAAAAAAACAGCTTCTATCTCAAGCCATCAGACTGTTAAAACGCCACCACTACATTTAGTGGCTGCTGCCAACAACTGACTGCAACTCCAGCCACTTTAAATAATGAGAATTATTGGTTGGAAATGTATGAAAAATGTATCATCACCGGGGGGCACTGCCTTGTTTTGTAAGTTGGTGTATGTTGTTGTGGTGTCTTTTGTGTGTGGTTGTGTGTGTTGTGTATCTCTTGTGTTGTTGTGTTTTTGTTGTTTTGTATGTTTTTGTGTCTTGTTGTTAACAGACATTAATGTTCTCCTCAAGGTCATAGAAAACACTTTTTAATTTAATTGAAACAGTCAGAACATTAGGAGTTGTTCTTGTGTTTTGACGGCTGTGGTTGTGCCGAGGGAACCTACCCTGAACGACCAGGGAGAGTGTGTCCCTGGCCTCAGCTGCTCCTGCTACCATGGAGGCAACCAGTAGTACCCTTGGAGAGGTCACCAGGATTCTATGGGGCTACTTGGTGAGGACTTGGTTGGCGTGGTGAAAGTAAAATCTCTGAAAATCTGATGTCTTTTCTGTGTGGCTCTTACTAAATATTTAGAAATCGTACGGTCTCTTCTGAAGTCTTGGTTACTCAAGAGCCATGTTAAACCCATGCTTAACCCCCTCCTCTTGTACCCGCTCTTAACCACCCAGCTCATTGCAACAGGAAAATTTAAGCTAGTGTACTGGAGAACCACAACATCTATGTGAGTACTCTGAAATTCAGAACCACCATCTTTATTTTGACAAATACAGGCAAACACTTCACAAACCAAGACTCTCTACTTTAGTTCCATTATTGACTACCTATAAAATCTACTTTGTTCCCTACCAAGCTGTGAACGAAACCAATGGGTTTCTTCAACTTTCTAGTGCAGGGCCCGAGCCAAGGGCTCAGATGCCAGAAGACTGTCAAACACTGGACAGTCACTGTGTAAGTCTACAATGGAGAATGTCTTACAACACGTTAATTAAAACAGTCTTACAAACACGTTAATAAAAACATGTCTTACAACACGTATAAAAGCTTAACAAACACGTTATAGCCTTAACAACACACGTTAATAGAAACAAACCATGTCTTACAAACACGTTAATAAAAACATTGTCTTAACAAACACGTGTAAAAAAAACATCTTACCAACACGTTAATAAAAACATGCCTTACAGACACGTTAATAAACATGTACAGCAGTTGATAAAACTGCCTTACAACACGTTAATAAAAACAACTGCCTACAACACTTAATAAAACTACGCCTGTACAAAACACGTTAAATAAAAACATGCCAAATTACCAAACACGTTAATAAAAACATGTCTTACAGCACAATAAAAACACTGCCTTAACAACCACGTTAATAAAAACATGCCTTACAACACGTTTGAATAAAACACACGCCTTGACAACCACGTTAATAAAAACACGCCTTACAACACGTAATCAAAAACATGCCTTACAAACACGTTAATAAAAACATGCCTTACAACACAGTTAATAAAAACACGCCTTTTACAACACGTTAAAAAAAACCAATGCCTTACAAGCACGGTTAATAAAAACATGCCTTACACACATTAAAAAAAACATAGCCTTACAACACGTTAATAAAAACATTTGTTTACAGCATGTTAATAAAAAACATGCCTTTACAACACTTTAATAAAAAAACATGTCTGTACAACACGTTAATAAAAACATGTCTTACAACACGTTAATAAAACATGCTTACAACACGTTAATAAAAAACATGTTTCAGTTATAATAACACACGTTAATAAAAACATGCCTATACAACACGTTAATAAAAAACATGCCTGTACAACACGTTAATAAAAAACATTGCCTTAGCAACACGTTAAAAAAACAGGCCTTACAACACGTTAATGAAAAACATGCCTACACACTTAAACTGCCTCCCGGTAATTAAAAACATGCCTTACAACACGTTAATAAAAAACATGCCTTACAACTACGTTAATAAAAAACATGTTTTTACAAACACGGTTAATAAAAAATGTCTTACACACACGTTAATAAAACATGCCCTTACAACACGTTAATAAAAACATATATTGCAAAACAACGTTTTAATAAAAACATTACAGGGACAATGTCCATGTAATTAGATTGATTTAATTATTTATTACCCTTGGACATAGCTAACCCAGGATCCAAAACGATATACCTCTGATGAGATGGAACTTTTTAGAGGGTTCTGTTTGAGCAGACATCTGTAACGTTTACAGAGAACCTGACTACCATAACATCCACGGAGATCATATTAAAAAAGTCATCATTGTGTCTTGTCAAACAACTTTGATCAATTTATCCATTTGACAAATAATTCCACCATCTTTATACCCTGGATGGTGGAGGACATTACAGGAAATAATGTCCAACTTAAATTCAGTCAGTCCTATGTCATCTTGTGGTGTTATAATCAGTGCAGAGTGTGTGTCAGGCCTGTGTATGTCCTGATGGTCTGCTGTCTGATGGAAACGGAGATTGCCGTCAAGGAAGGACCCTAGGTCCCTGTTCTCAGCAATGGAGGCTACTACCAACCTGGACATTGCCTCAAGTAGGGACTGCATACCTTGGTAAAAGTCAACTTCTACCTCTCCTGGCCTTGCCATTCTTCTAGTCTTTCTTTGGATTTGTCAAAATGTTTCCTTGCTCAGAAATCTCTTCCTATTGTGTAATTACATGTATGTCGCATGCATTGTAATGCCGACTATGCGAACGGCTAGACCAATGAGGTACAAACGGGGCCTTTGCCTACTCTCGTAGTGCATCCCAAAGATAACGCTAAGATGATGCACATATAAGTTTATTAGGTTAGAGTTTTGGGATATATAAAAAAACTACTCTTTGTAATGGTTCTAGAAAAGCTAAATGTTTTGTGATATTGATGTCTGGTGAGTAGTAACGACGCGAAACTTATTTGCAGTCGAAACCCGAGGACAAACCATCAGAATAATTGTTTTAGGACACTCTCTTTCAA
>NW_019945384.1:0-11822 GCF_002910315.2 Salvelinus sp. IW2-2015
CTATTGAACTGGACGTGTTGTTTTACAGCAACAGCGTGCCTTTAGATCATCTAGACCACATTCACCTAAAGCCACAAAATACACCTAAATGGATTTCTGCAATATGTAAACACCACAGAGTCCTCTTACATTTGGGAAACTTTACAGTCTTACTTGATCAGACAACCAGCAAATGGGGCTCTCTTCTCCCTCGTTGTACCACATAATCACACTAATGTTAGTCAGAGCGAGATACGCTCAAATCTAACCGCAGGAATGTTTAGATAATCCTCTCAAACTTTTTCAGCTAGTTGGCCGTCAAAATTGCACTGCTAAACGATGGGGATTAGTAGTGTGCTCTTCCTCCTGCAGCTTGCCTGCCAATGCATGCTGGTCCCAACACACGTTTAGACAACTGAATGGAAACCTGCCTGCCTGCCCACCCATTTGATCGATTGCCAAATACATATGTGGACAACTCAAGATTGCTAACTGTGGAATCATCAGTCATTCAAGTTCAACCATAGGCTAGTTAGCAAAAGCATTCACATTTCTTGCTAGCTAACCAAATGACACCTGCAGCATCTCTAGCTGGAGCCAACGAAAAAACGGTTACGAGGGGGAAAGTTGTCACTTCAACTTCTCTATGACATATGCCTCCCAGAGCTAATTAGCTAGCTAGCTATGTTGCTGAATAGCCTACCTGCCTATGTTGCCTGTAATAGGCCTACCTGCTCTAATGTTGCTGTAATAGCCTACCTGCTCTAATGTTGTGACTAGGCCTACCTGCTCTAATGTTGCTAGCTATGAAGTCTATCGCCTCTAATGTTGCTGTAATAGGTCTACCTGCTCTAATGTGTGCTGTAATAAGCCTACTGCTCTAATGTGCTTAATAGGTCTAACCTGCCTCTAATGTTGCTGTAATAGGCCTACCTGCTCTCGAATAGTGCTTTAATGTTGCTGTATTGGCCCCTACCTGCTCTAATGGTGCTGTATAATAACGGCCTACCTTGCCCCTCTAATGTTTTGCTGTAATAGTCTTACTCTCTAATGTTGCTGTCATAGGCCTACCTACTCTATGTTGCCTGTAATAGGTTCTACCTGCCTCTAATGTTGCTTTAATAGCCTATCTGCTCTAATCTGTAATGTTCGCTTAATGTTGCTGTAATGGAAACCTCGTATAATAGGTCTACCTGCTGTAATAGCTTACTTGCTCTAATGTTGCTTGTAATGGGCCTTCTCTCTTAATAATTGCTGTAATAGGCCTACCTGCTCTAATGTTGCTTTAATAGGCCTATCTGCCTCTAATGTTGCTGTAATAGGCCCTACCTGCTCTAATGTTGCCTGTAATAGGCCTACCTGCTGTAATAGGTCTACCTGCTCTAAGTGTGCTGTAATGGGCTTCCTGCTCTAATATTGCGTGTATAGCCTACCTGCTCTAATGTTGCTTAATAGGCCTACTGCTCTAATGTTGCGTAATAGGCCTACCTGCTCTAATAGGTCTACCTGCTGTAATAGGCTTACTGCTTCTATGTTGCTGTAATGGGCCTTCCTTGCCTCAATATTGCTTGTAATAGCCTAACCTGCTCTAATGTTGCCTTTAATAGGCCTATCTGCTCTGAATGTTGCTGTAATAGCTACCTGCTCTAATGTTTGCTTAATAGCCCTACCTGCCTGTATAGGTCTACTCTAATGTTGCTTAATGGCCTTTCTGCTCTAGTGCGTAATAGGCCTACCTGCCTCTAATGTTGCTGTAATAGGCCTACCTGCTCTAATGTTGCTGTAATGAGGCCATAACTGCTCTAATAGATCACCTGCCTGTAATAGGACTTACTGCTCTAATGTTGCTGTACATGGGCCTTCTTGCCTGCTTAATATTGCTTTAATAGGCTACCTGCTATAGTGCTTAATGGCTAATGCATATGCTTACACTGCCTCTATCTTCTTAACTAGCCTACCTGCCGCTCTAACTGTTGCGTGTAATAGGCCTACCTGCTCTAATGTTCGCTGCTAATAGGCCTACCCGCTTAAGCGTTGCCTTACCAACTACCTGCATGCTATCATGCTTCTAATGTTGCTCTAATAGTCTACCTGCTCATGTTGTGCTTCAATAGCCCCTACCTGCCTCTAATGTTGCTGTAATAGGTCTACCTGCTATGTTTACCTGTAATAGGTCTACCTGCTGTTAATAGGTCTACCTGCTGTAAATAGGTGCTACCTGCTGTAATAGGTCTCTACCTGCTTTGTATAAGTCTACCTGCTGTAATAGGCCTACCTGGCTTCGGCTAGCTGTAATAGTGCTACCTGCCGGTAATAGGTCTACCTGCTCTAATCATTTGTGCTGTAATAGGTCTACATGTTTCTCTTTGCATGTGTTTTTGTTTTTGTTTTTCATTTGCCACGTTTTAAAAACACGTGATGCAACATTTTAGTAGCCTAGCTGAGGACCTTTGGCATGTTCTGTCTGTCTACACTTCCTCCGTGAGCGCTGTAAAACGGGACACACGCAAACGGCGCATGCATTTGAAATCACAGATGCGAGCCGCATCAGGCCTGTAATTTCAACAAACAGTAAATGACTCAACTGTTGATTCATTTAGACTCGCTTGTGTGTCCTGTTCAGTCCGCGACCTTGGTTGACACGTGCACTAGCTATTAGCCACGTTAGGACTGACTTGTGATTCCCGTGGCAAGTTTGATCGGTATTGACATTCCCAACCTTTGTTACATCGTCACGTTTAACGTTTAACATTCCTAAATGTAACTTCTGTCCCATTCCATTCCTTAAATGTAACTTCTGGTCCCATTCCATTCCTAAATGTAACTTCTGTCCCATTCCATTCCTAAATGTAACTTCTGTCCCATCCATTCCTAAATGTAACTTCTCGTCCCATTCCATTCCTAAATGTAACTTCTGTCCCATTCCATTCCTAAATGTAAACTTCTGGTCCCATTCCATTTCTAAATGTAAATGATTGACTCCTGGATGAGCTCCAAAGACACAATCAATATCTTTAAGTGGCTTTGCAGGGTTCTCTGATCCATGATGTAAGAGCCTAATATGTTCTCTGGTCTCTCCGCTCGCTCCAAAGCAACACTGAGAAGCCATGATTATGAGAATGAATCGGCGAGGGAACCTATGAACCTATGTGTCTAGTTGTCCAATACACAGAGAGCCATTTGTGATTGGATCCTTGAGCGGTCAATGGTTGTCGTGCAGCCTTAAACGATTCAAAGCAACGCTTCCTGACCACAGAACACCGGATGTCCATTTCGTTCATTCCTGACTTATTCTATGTTGAAATCGCCAGCGTTCGTCGACACCCAACAGTGATCTACTGCGCACGGTCAACGTTCGTTGTGGGTTTTGTCAGAGCTGGTTTGCGTCAGGGTTTCATGTGTAAAATAGTTGACTTCAGAAGCTATATCTCAAGCATTGGTTACATGGCCTCGGGCGTAATACCTCACCTTGGTTACTCCCGGGTATTATCTCAGCCATGGTTACTGGCCTCGGCGGTAAATATTCTCAGCCATTTGGTTACTGGCCTCGGGGTAAATATCTCAGCCATTGTACTGGCCTCGGGTAATTATCTCAGCCATTGGTTAACTTGGCCTCGGTAAATAATCTCAGCCACAGCCCTTGGTTACTGGCCTCGGGGTAAATATCTCAGCCCTTGGTTACTGGCCTCGGGGTAAATATCTCAGCCCTTGGTTACTGGCCTCGGGGTAGTCAGCGGTTTGATTTTCCTCTTTTTACTCATCACTTCTCAGGAATGATAACTAGAGTTTGATGAAATCGCCTGGGTTGTGTGGGTTTGAGCTCCCTCCCTGCCTGGAAGATCACCATACAGACTGGGTAAATACATGATATTCTAATTATTCACATAGTCGTGGAATGAGAATATTACAGTACACTAGCCGCACACTAGCTGGGGGTTGTAATGTATAAATCCTGGCAGTGGAGTACGGCTGGTGGATCTGGGGATGCGTCCAGGTTTTCTGGCCTCTCATATTACGGATGGTTATAGATCTTCCCTTCGGAAAACACGCTGCAGTGTGGAAACTGAGCCAGAATTCAGAATTCTAACCCCTTATTTTCTGTTCTCCCGGGAAACTGACAGTACAGTGAGAGAAGTCTGTCCGGAGGTAAACGCTCAAGACTGTATCCGACTAGCGGCAGTTTGACTTGACAAAAAAAAAAAAAAAAAACAAGGAACAAAGTAACCAGACCATCGTCACTCTCAATAATATTCCCAAATCCACTGCAGACCAGTCTTCTAGTCCAGTTCATGAGGCCTCTTCCTGTCAACCTCCTTAAAGAGGTCATAATAAAACCATGGCCTGTTAAAACTGAATGTAACGTAGCCGGCTGAGAGGATCCAGTCAGTGTCCCAAATGGCACCCTATTCACTATGGACCTTGGTCAAAAGTAGTGGCACTATGTAGGGAACAGGGTGTAATTTGGGATGCAGATTCAGTGTTGTTCCTATCGAGGGGAAAAGAGCTGGACGATGATGAAAGGCAGGCAGCCAACTGTTCGCTGACTGACTGACTGACTGACTGGTTTCTGGCTGGTTAAAAGTCGTGCACTATATAGGGACTAGGGTGCCATTTGGGACATACACTCTGCTTCTTTAAATCATTTCTTCCACTCTAAAGTCAGACCTGTCATTAACTGACTGTATGGTTCTTTATACATTACCTCAGGTTAAAAGTATGGCCGGTAAATTACCAGCGATACTCGTTAGTGATCCAACAGACCCTTTACTGTGAGACCAGAGAGAGGGTTGCTTTATAGCAAGGCATGGGGTTTGGGTTAGCCACATGACAAAGTAATCAACACCCATGGGAATCAGAGTCTAGAGAGGGAGAGGGGGAGGGAAGGAGAGAGAGCGAGAGAGAGACAATGTAATAACACCCATGGGAATCAGATTCTAGAGAGAGAGAGGGGGGGGAAGGAGAGGGGAGGGAAGAGAAGAGCGAGAGAGAGACAATGTAATCAAACCAACATGGGAATCAGATTCTAGAGAGAGAGAGGAAGGAGAGGGAGGAGGAGAGAAGAAACGAGAGGGGGAGGAGAGAGAGGGAGGGAGGGAAGGAGAGAGAGGGGGAGGGGAAGGAGAGAGAGGGAGAGAAGGAGAGAGGCGAGAAGGGGGAGGAGAAGAGGAGGGAAGGAGAGAGAGAGGGGGGCAGAGAGAAAGCGGAGGGGGGGGGAGGAGACAGAGCGAGAGGGGGAGGAGAGAGAGGGAGAAGAGAGAAGGAGAGAGGAAGAGGGAAGGAGAGAGTAGAGAGAGATTTTCACCGGCATAGCCCTCACCAGGGTACAGTTCCAGGATATATCCCTAAATGGCAACCCATTCCCTATATAGTGCACTACTTGTGACCAGAACCTATTCCCTATATAGTGCACTCTTGACCAGAACCCCATAGGGATAGGGTGCTATTTGAGCACTACCAGGCACCAGCTAAGACAGTCAAGCCGCACACCCACAGGAGAACTAAGGCAGGGCAACACCAGGCGGTCGAGCCTCGTGGCTGGGTCAGAGAAATCCATCCAGCAGCTTGGGTGCCAAGCCTGTGGTGTTTGAGAGTAGAGCTCTGTGACTCTCCTGAAGTAGACCTCTCCTCTCAGAGCATCCTGGTTGTGTTGGTTGTTTCCTGGTTGTTAACAGGGTTGTGTTAAATACAATAACACACACACACCTCCCTGATCACAGCCTGACGCAGGGTTGTGTTAATACAGTAACACACACCTCCCTGGTCACAGCCTGACGCAGGGTTGGTAAATACATAACACACCAGAACATATGGAAAAGCAGACAGTGGTGTGTTCTGTTTGGAACCATGTTCAGAAGAGGTTGTTACCGCTGCCTGTCTGTCATGTCTAGCTACTCAGAACTACCTCCTCCTCGTCATTCTTAGTTCTCAGACGACCTCCTGTCTGTCATGTCTAGCTACTTCCAGATGACCTCGCTCTCTGTCATGTCCTCCTCTCTGTCATGGTCTAGCACACAGAACTCCCCCTGTTTGTTATGTCTAGCTACACAAACAGAACTACCTCCTCTTCTGTCATGTCTAGCTACGTCAGATACTACCTCCTCTTGTCATGTCTAGCTCTCAGAACTACTCTCTTCTTAGGTCTAGCTACACAGAAACCTTCCTCTCTGTCATGTCTAGCTACTTCAGATCTACCTCCTCTCTTGTCCATGTCTCGTCTACTCAGAACTCCTCCTTCATGTCATGTCTTGCACAGAAACTCCCCTGTCTGTCATGTCTAGCTACGCAGAATTACCACCCCTGTCTGTCATTCAGACACCAGAACTCCTCCTCTTCAGTGGCGCAGGGGTAGCCTAGTGGTTAAGTGTTGGATTAGTACGAAAAGGTTGCAGTTAATCCCCGAGCTGACAAGGTACAAATCTGGTCGTTCTCCTGCACAGGCAGTTAACCCCTGTTCCTAGCCGTCATTGAAAATAAGAATTTGTCTAAGTGACTTGCCTAGTTCATAAGGTAAAGATTTAAAAAAAAAAATGTCTAGCTACTCAGAAGCTACTCCTCTCTGTCATGTCTAGTACTCAGAACTACCTCTCCTCCTGTCCACATGTCAGCTACAGAACTACCACCTCTCTGTCATGTCTAGTCTAGAACTACGCTCCTCCCTGTCATGTTAGCTACACAGAACTACCCTCTCCTGTCATGTCCTCCCTTGTCATGTCTAGCTACACAGAACTACCTCCCTCTGTCATGTCCCCTCTCTTTGTCATGTCTAGCTTACACAAACTACCTCCTCTCTGTCTGTCCTCCTGTCTGTCATGTCAGCTACTCAGAACTACTCTCTTCTACTCTTCAGCACTCTGCTGTCATTGTCTTACTACTTCCAGAAACTACCCCTGTCTGTCATGTCTAGCTACTCAGAACTACCTACCTCCGTCTTCATGTCTGTACTCACTACTCCTCATTTCCTTCTGTCATGTTAGCTACCAGTAACTACCTCCTCTCTTCTGTCAACAGAACCTCCTTAGCCCCTGTCTCAGTCACACTAGAAACTACCTCGCTGTTCCTCTCGTCATGTCTAGCTTACTCAGAACTGAGCCTCTGCTGTTGTCTGCTAACGTTACTCAGGAACACCTCCTGTCTGTCATGTCTTAGCTACTCAGAACTACCTTTCCTGTCTGTCATGTCTAGCTACTCAGAACTCTCCTGTCATGTCTAGCCTACCCAGAACTACCTCCTGTCTGTCATGTCTAGCTACTGCAGAATACCTTCCTGTCTGTCATGTCTACTACTCAGAACTACCTCCTGTCTGTCATGTCTAGCTACTCAGACTACTCTGTCTGTCATGTCTAGCTTAATCAAACTACCCCCTCCTTCTCCTTCTGTCACTGAGCTCCTCCTTGGCCCTCTACTCGGAACGACCCCTCCTGTCTGTAGAAGTACCCCCATCTCTTCCCTCTCCTCACGTATTTGGATGAAAAGATCTATTGTCAATTTCTGCGAGCTCATCCTGGCGTTTCAACAGAGTCTTACGGTGATTATCTAGATCTCATCTCCTGGAGTACAAGAATACTCATCCTGTCAGGTACGGGGTTATCGGCCAGAGTTTATCTAAGACAGAGCATCTCTCTCCTGGCCAGGAGTTTATCTAAGACAGGAGAGTCTCATCTCCTGTCCCACCCCGGATTTATCTAAGAACAGGAGAGTCTTAACTCTGTCCAGGTTTCTAATGGTCTTCATACTGGTCAAGTATTATTAAGACGGAGAGTTTCTCATCCTGGTTCCAGGAGTTTATCTAAGACAGGAGAGTCTTCTTTATGCTTGGTCCAGGATTTAATCTAAGACAGGAGATCCTTTCATCTCCTGGTCCAGGAGTTTATCTAAGAGGGAGTCTCTCTCCGTCCAGGAGTTTATCTAAATGGAGGTCTTATCTCCGGGTCCAAGTAGTTTATCTAAACAGGATCCTTCATCTCCTGGTCCAGGAGTTTTATCTAAGACAGGAGAGTCTTCATCTCCTGTCAGGAGTTTTTATCTAAGACAGGAAGAGTCTTCATCTCCTGGTCCAGGAGTTTATCTAAGACAAGGAGAGTCTTCATCTCCTGTCCAGAGTTATCTAAGACGGAGAGTCTTCATCTCCTGGTCCAGGAGTTTATCTAAGCAGAGAGTTTTCATCTCCTTGTCAGGAGTTTATCTAAGACAGGAGAAGTCTCATTCTCCTGGTCCAGGAGTTTAATCTAAGACAGGAGAGGGTCTTTCATCTCCTGGTCCAGGAGTTTATCTAAGACAGGAGAGTCTTCATCTCCTGGTCCAGTAGTTTATCTAAGACAGGAGAGCCTTCATCTTAGAATGAGGCCGTGCGACCAGCCGAGACATAGCAATGCACACACACACACACTGCAAGCCAGTAGTGGAAGCCAGGATATGAGGTCACTCTGACCCTGTTTAAGGACACTGACCCCCCCTCCCTCCTTTCCTTTCTTCTCTCCTCTTCTCTTCCCTTTTCCCCTCATCTCTCTCATTCTCTGCCTATCTCCCTCCCTCTTCTGTCTCTCTCCGTATCTGCCTCCTCTCTCTCTGATGTTGTCCCTCTGTGGACACGGTACTTTGAAATGCTCCGTCAGCCAGATGTCGACATGTTGGCTGCTTCCTACTGTATGTTAACAGTCCCCAGGATAACCATAACCCATTCATGCCCTGCTCTACCTCCACCTCTCCCTCTCTCTGTGGCTCTGTCACTCTTGTGCTCTGTCCTGCACTCTCTGTAGTCTGTCTCTCTGTATACTGTCTGTCTGTCTGTATACTGTCTGTCTTTCTCTAGTCTGTCTGCCTCTTTCTCTTCCTCCCTCTCTTCCCCCTGCCTTTGCTGTTCTGGGCTTCGGTGCTGGCCAACTCCTCGCCCTCTTTTCTCTCTATCTCTCACTTCTCTTGCTCTCTCTTCTCTTGCTCTCTTCCTCCCCATCTCTCTCTCTCTCTCTTCTCTTCCTCTCTCTCTTGCTCTCTTCCTCTCTCTCTCTCTCTCTCTTCTCTTCCTCTCTCTCTCTTCTCTCTCTATTGTCATCTCTGAATACTGTGCCAAGTCCCCAGTCAAACACTCTCCCCATCGTTGTGTACTGAATACTGAGCTTCTAAGTCACTAACATGCCAAGACCTGTCTCAGGAGGCTGTCAATGTTTCCTTAGCCAAGACCTGTCTCAGGAGGCTGTCAATGTTTCCTTAGCCAAGACCTGTCGCAGGAGGCTGTCAATGTTTCCTCAGCCAGACCTGTCACAGGAGGCTGTCAATGTTTCCTCAGCCAGACCTGTCGCAGGAGGCTGTCAATGTTTCCTGAGCCAGACCTGTCACATGAGGCTGTCAATGTTTCCTTAGCCAGACCTGTCACAGGAGGCTGTCAATGTTTCCTGAGCCAGACCTGTCACAGGAGGCTGTCAATGTTTCCTTAGCCAGACCTGTCACAGGAGGCTGTCAATGTTTCCTTAGCCAGACCTGTCACAGGAGGCTGTCAATGTTTCCTTAGCCAAACCTGTCACAGGAGGCTGTCAATGTTTCCTTAGCCATGGGAAAAAACACATACCAGTCAGAACAACAGTGTTAAAGCTACACTGCTCTGAGCTTAGCTCATTCTGCTGGACTTGGTGAGAGGAAGTGGACAAATTGATACGTTGACGCTAGAGCCGAGGCTGCGTTATAATTGATTGCAAGATAACAGGAGAAAGTTTGAATCATGTGGAGTCGAATAATCTTAGGTAAAGAGGAAATTCAGCAACTCTTGGAGAACGGTGGAAGTTGGTGAAAGTCAAAACCAACGTGTTTCAGCCCTTAGGTTTCATCAGGGTTTGAAGTCACATAATCTTTAGTTTAGTTTGCACTAGATCTGTAGTTGGATAGAGATTGAAGGTCTGCAGATCGGGATCTTCTGCCCATGTGTTCCTTTACATAATCTACCTCTAAACCCAGTCCTTTGTGTTCCTTTACATCATTTACCTCTAAACCCAGTCCTTTGTGTTCCTTTACATCAGTGTGTGTTGCTGTGTGTGTGTGTTGTGTGTGTGTGTGTGTGTGGTGGTGTGTGTGTGTGTGTGTGTTGTGTGTGTGTGTGTGTGTGCTGTGTGTGCGTGTGTGTGTGTTGTGTGTGTGATGTTGGTGTGTGGTGTGTGTGTGTGTGTGTGTGTTTGGCGATGGAAGAGCAGGAGGTCGCCACAAAATGTATGCAGAGTTTATTGGATAACTTTCCTCTGTCATCGGTGGCCTTGTTGGGCTCTGAAATACACACAGCAAAACACAGGACACTGTATTTCACAAATCAAAGTGGAAAACTCAGAAAGATTTATGATTCATCCCACGTGGAACCCTATTCCGTATGCAGCAGCATACTGCTGGCTTGCTTTAAGCAGGGTTGGTTCTTGGTCTGTCACTGGATGGGAGACCAGATGCTATTCCCATGTGGTTGGCTAATACTATTGAGGACCATGAGGCGGGGCTCCGTTGTATGGCATACTCGTGCGCGTATTGCCTATGTTCGCGTCGCCGGAGACGTATCTGTTAAGAGGAAGCCGTGGGGAGGGGGCCGCGGAGGTATGGCAACACCTATTCTCCTGATGTGGTGCACTACTTTAGACCAGGGCATGGCCCTAATCCTGGTGCACTAGCTTGACGCAGCCCCTATGGTGCATCCTATGTGTAGACACACCTATTTTCCTAGGGTGCGCTAACTTGTCAGGACGGAGGGAGAGGTGCGGGTGGAGAGCGAGGGAGAGGTGGGGTGGGAGAGCGAGGGGAGACGTTAGGGTGGAGGCGAGGGAGAGGTGGGGGTGGAGAGCGAGGGAGAGGTGGGGTGGGCGCGAGGGAGGATGGGGGTTGGAGCGCGAGGGAGAGATGGGGGTTGGAGCGCGAGGGAGAGGTGGGGGTGGAGAGCGAGGGAGAGATGGGGTGGAGAGCGAGGGGAGGTGGGGGTGGAGAGGGCGAGGGAGAGGTGGGGGTGGCAGAGGCGAGGGAGAGGTGGGGTGGAGAGTGAAGGGAGAGGTTGGGGGTGAGAGCGAGGGAGAGGTGGGTGGAGAGAGCGAGGAGTGGGAGAGCGCAGGGAAGAGGGTGGGGGTGGAGAGGAGGAGAGGGCGGGGGTGGAGAGCGAGGGAGAGGTGGTGGGTGGAGAGCGAGGAGAGGTAGAGGAAGGAAATGAAGGAGTTAGAGAGAGCTTATTGATATCTGGTTGTTTTCTAAACCATGCCAGATGTGAATCAGTTGCGAATCAATCAAGAAGGAAATGGCTAGGAGGGGGGGGGTTACTCAAGGAGAGTAGTTTAGGAAAAAGTATTTTAAGTAAGCATCTCGATGAGAGCTGGGTGCGATTAAGGGTGTCCCTCAAAGGCCTGTTCCCTATGTGTGGCATACTTTAGATCAGGACCCAGATAGGGAATAGGGTGCCATTTGGGGACTTAAGATTCGATTGGGCTTATGCTACCCACCTGTGGCGGGTTAGGTTTCTCTGGGTCTTCTGAAGCTGGAGAGAAGAGAAGAAGATAGACTTTTGTTAGACCTTCGCGGGCATTCATGGGAAATTTCTGGTCTGGGGACATGGATGAAGAAAGCGATGGTGATTATGGGAATGTCTTGGTCTGCCCCACAGACGCACATACAGGACAACGAGAAGGATGGTTACGACACATCTAACTCGAGAGCACTTCTCTCGCAGCATCACTCAGCGCACGCACATACACGGATGAGAAGGAGGTGCTCAATGGTAAGAAAAACGAAATTGGGGACTTAACGACGACAATTTCTCTGGTCTGGGACTCGATCTCGCTCCAGTGCGCCGGGCCTCGCTTCGCCGTATCAAGCAACAGGAGGGAAGAAAGATG
>NW_019945384.1:12853-19455 GCF_002910315.2 Salvelinus sp. IW2-2015
TCTTGAGTCTTCTGATGCAGAGAGAGAAAGGATGGCGCATTATTGTGAAGATTCCTGGTCTGGGAACTGATGAGGTGTGCATTATGACTGTGTGTTGTAAATCAACGTTTGTGTCAAAAACTTTTTGAAAGAAGTCAAATTCATCATGCTCTGCGCAACAACAACAAAAAACACTTCACAGAATCAGTGTTCACCACGCTGCGTTGTGGCGGCATGTCATGTTGCTTGCTGTCAATCCGTGGCAGTAGTACTCCTCCCGAAAACAACACATCAGTTCTGTGACAAATCAAAAAAAGGACCAACAGGAACAGGACATGTGGTTAGCTCATGAACCTCTAATGTGAGAGGAAGCGTTCCAAAAACACAACACAAGGTGAGAAATGAGACCGGAGACAACAGTCAGACTACAGTACAGCAGACAGAAAAACCTAGTCATAGACAGCATGTCATCGTTGACTAATAACAACTTAACAAACGAGACAAGAGAGAAATTCATAACTAAAGCAGATGGAAATTCGAACCAGATATCCAATGAACAGCGGCACCATTTTGCCACTTATATAGATAGTATGCAGAACTATCTTACAGGAGATAGTTACTGTACCTTTGTAGTGTTGTTTCTCTTTAAATCCAGGTAGTTCTGAACTTCACCTTAAAGATCCCAAGGATGAGTAACAGGTACAAAGAACAAAGCTGCGTTAGAGTATACATTAAAGGAACACAAGAACTGGGTTCTAAGGTAAATCGAATTTAAAGTAAACACAAGGACGTGGGTTTAATGTAAAAAAATGATTTAATAGGAACACCAAAGACTGGGTTTAGAGTTATTTAAAGAACACGAAAGGACGTGGTTTAAAGTTCATAGATGTAAAGGAACACAAAAGGACTGGGCTTTTGAGGTAACATTAGATCACAAAGGACGGGGTTTTAGAGGTAACTGATGTAAAGGAACACAAAGGACTGGGTGTTAGTTATGATTTTTAGGAAACAATTGACGGCGTAAGTCGTGTAAAGTAACCAATTGGGATGTTAAGTACAGATGAATAAAGGAAACAACAAAGGAGGTGGTTAGAGGTTAAGATTATTTCAAGGAACACAAATGGACTGGGTTTAGAGGTAAACTGATTAGGAGCAAAGGGTTCTGGGTTTTAGAGGTACAACACACACACACACACACACACACACACACACACGTTAGCCTGTGTCAGTGGGGACCGGACCACCATGGCTTAGAGAACTCTTTTGGCCTTCGATGTTGTACTGTAAACTAATGATGTGTTTGTCACAAAATGGTGACCAGAGAATGTTGCTGTTACGTTTCTTTCTTGTCTAGGGCTGCAAAATTCTGGAACATTTCAAAAGATTCCTAGATTTTACAGAAATCCCAGTTGGAAGATTCCTGAGTTCAGCAAGAAATCTGTAATTCTACAACTAGGATTTCAGGAAAACCTTTTGAAATTTGAGAAAAAGTTTTGCAACACTATTGTCACACCATGCTCATCTGGATTTGTAGTTTTTATGGTTTTCTCCCGGCTATATAAAAATCTGTGATTCTGTTGTAAGAAACTACAGTGGACTTCAAATGTAAATCTAAAAATAAAAAAAAGTACAGTATTTATAGATGAAATGTAGCTTTTTGAAGATGCTATATATCTATTTTAATGTTTCATTTTGTTTTTCATGCCTTTGTATCGTGCAATTCCATGGGTACTGTGATGTACACGATTCTAGTTAAGTATTGACAGTGATAAAGATGGCATTTTGTAACGTGTGTTTTTTGTTATTTTTTGTTAACGGAGACGGTATGATGAATTATGAAAGAGGGGGGTATGGCCGTAAACCACGGCAATGGAGGGAGAAAATAACAGGGTTTCAGCTGAGGAAGACGGGGGATAATCTAAATTTGACACCATGATGTTTGACGGTTCCTCAGACCGTGAAAGTAGTCTATGGGCCAGGGGAGAATGGAATCCATATTTCAGTTTACTGTAAACAGACATTACAAACTTCACCTAACTTTAGCCCATAGCTAGCTTAAAATCAATAACGTGATCGGTGCAACCGTATTCATTCAAGCAGGGGGATGAGAAAGCACTCAGCGTCTCATCGTATATTCTTCACAGAGCATTGGTTATGGCCCTTGTCATTAATTAGTTCACTATACACAGAGGACAAAACATTAGGAACACCTTCCTAATATTGAGTTGCAAACCCTTTTTTTGCTCTCAGAACAGCCTCAGTTCCTCGGGTCATGGACTCGAAAGCGTTCCACAGGGATGCTGGTCCATGTTGACTGTAGGTCCATTCTTGATCCTCACAGGAAACTGTTGAGTGTGAAAAACGCAGCAGCATTGCAGTCCTTGACACACTCAAACCGATATGCCTGGCACCTACTACCATACCTCTTTCAAAGCAAAGGCACTTAAATATTTTGTCTTGCCCGTTCACCCTCTGAATGGCACACACACACAATCCATGTCTCAAGGCTTAAAAATCCATCTTTAACCCGTCTCCTCCCCTTCATCTACACTGATTGAAGTGCATTTTAACAGGTACCATCAATAAGGGGTCATAGCTTTCACCTGGTCAGTCTGTGTCATGGAAAGAGAAGGTGTTCTTAATGTTTTGTACGGTCAGTGTATATATGGAATGGAGTGCCAGTTGGAACGTAACCTATATGTTTAAAATGAGCTACTTCCAGTAATTAACATCTAGACATGGCCACCTCCAGTAATTTAAAATCTTTTAATAATAAGGAACAATATATTTGTTTATAGTAATACATTACATTCAATGCAAACGATGCGTCCTTTTACATACAAATACACTCTGCAATTCAAACGTTGGCTTTTTCAAAACATCATTTTGAAATGGAAGTTGGAAGTCTCTCACTTCTGATTAAATAGAAAATACAAGTCAACTAGGTGTAACAAAGGTTCCACACATTCAGTTATACACAGCAACGGGCATTCAGTTATACATAGCAACGGGCATTCAGTTATACCCAGCAACGGGCATTCAGTTATACCCAGCAACGGGCATTCAGTTATACCCAGCAACGGGCATTCAGTTATACATAGCAACGGGCATTCAGTTATACCCAGCAACGGGCATTCAGTTATACATAGCAACGGGCATTCAGTTATACCCAGCAACGGGCATTCAGTTATACCCAGCAACGGGCATTCAGTTATACACAGCAACGGGCATTCAGTTATACACAGCAACGGGCATTCAGTTATACACACTTCTCTAAAAACAAGGTAAAAAGTACCCATTAAAATCCACTATATGTCCTGATATACTGTCCTCAGAAATATTGGACTTTTTTTTTAGTTTTGTTATATTTATTTACATCAGTCAGTATAGACTTCAGAGATTTTCAAACAACAGAAATTATAAACAGAAATTATATTTTAACTGGTTGTTTAAAACATTTATTTTTACACCTAGTAAACAGTCTGAGATACGGTATGAAATTGCACATGATCATCTTGCCACAGACGGGGCTGTTTCCAGGCTTTGGTACACATTATCTTGATTGGAAGAAAATAGCTATCTCTCCAATCTAGCCTAGTTCAACCAGACTGAAACACTGTGCTCACCATTTGTAACAACGGTGAAACATCACAGAATCAGTTTGGATTCCAGGCTACTAAACTTTCCCCCCCTCCACACTTCAATCAGAAACTACCACGTGTAGTTGAGGGGCTCCCGAGTGGCGCTAGAGGTGTCACTACAGTCCCTGGTTCGATTCCAGGCCGTATCACAACCGGCTGTGATTGAGAGTCCCATACGGCGGCGCACAATTGTCCCAGCGTCGTCCGGGGTAGGCCGTCATTGTAAATAATTTGTTCTTTACCTGACTTGCCTAATTAAATAAAGGTTAAATTTTTACATCTACTTAAACCATGAGTGTAACCATGGGTTACATCTACTTAAACCATGAGTGTTCAGAAAAGAACCCTATTCTCTTCATCAGCGGTTCTCAACTAGGGATACTTGGCCTGTCCACAGGGGCGTACTGTGACAGTTCCCTGATAGAAATGGATACTTGGCCTGTCCACAGCGGCGCGTAACTTGGAAGGTCTTCCTCATAAAATGGCAATACTTGCCGCCTGCTCCACAGGGGGTACTTGTGAAGTCTCCTGATAAAATGATACTTGGCCTGCCACACGGGGGTACTTGTGAAGTCTCCTG
Organism: Salvelinus sp. IW2-2015; assembly: GCF_002910315.2. NCBI lineage: Eukaryota > Metazoa > Chordata > Actinopteri > Salmoniformes > Salmonidae > Salvelinus > Salvelinus sp. IW2-2015. The sequence continues at coordinate 17,054 of NW_019945384.1, forward strand.
ATAAAATGGATACCTTGGCCTGTCCACAGGGGGTACTTGTGAAGTCTCCCGATAAAATGGATACTTGGCCTGTCCACAAGGGGGCTACTTGTGAAGTCCCTGATAAAATAGGATACTTGGCCTGTCACAGGGGTTACTTGATGAAGCTCTCCTGAAAAATGGATTACCTGGCCTGTCCACAGGGGGTACTTGTGAAGTCTCCTGATAAAATGGATACTTGGCCTGTCCACAGGGGGTACTTGTGAAGTCTCCTGATAAAATGGATACTTGCCGTCCACAGGGGTACTTGTGAAGTCTCCTGATAAAATGGATACTTGGCCTGTCCACAGGGGTACTTGTGAAGTTCCTGATAAAATGGAATACTTGGCCTGTCCACAGGGGTACTTGTGAAGTCTCCTGATAAAATGGATACTTGGCCTGTCCACAGGGGTACTTGTGAAGTCTCCTGATAAAATGGATACTTGGCCTGTCCACAGGGGGTACTTGTGAAGTCCCTGATAAAATGGATACTTGGCCTGTCCACCACGGGGGTACTTGTGAAGTCTCCCTGATAAAATGGATACTTGGCCTGTCCACAGGGGGTACTTGTGAAGTCTCCTGATAAAATGGATACTTGGCCTGTCCCACAGGGGTACTTGTGAAGTCCCCTGATAAAATGGATACTGGCCTGTCCACAGGGGGTACTTGTGAAGTCCCTGATAAAAATGGATACTTGGCCTGTCCACAGGGGTACTTGTGAAGTCTCCTGATAAACATGGAACTCGGCCTGTCCACACGGGGTACTTGTGAATCTCCCTGATAAAATGGATTACCGCGCGCTCCACAGGGGTACTTGTGGAAGTCTCCTGATAAAATGGATACTTGGCCTGTCCACAGGGGTACTTGTGAAGTCTCCTGATAAAATGGATACTTGCCTGTCCACAGGGGGTACTTGTGCACAGTCTCCTGATAAAATGGATACTTGCCTGTCCACAGGGCGTACTTGTGACAGTCTCCTGATAAAATGGATACTTGGCCTGTCCACAGGGGGTACTTGTGAAGTCTCCTGATAAAATGGATACTTGGCCTGTCCACAGGGGGAACTTGTGAAATCCCCTGATAAAATGCACACGAGGGGGTACTTCAGAGGTACTCTGGGCAGAACCAAATGTACTTGGTGGTACAGTGATGGAAAACGTTTGACAACCACTGCCCAGGGCCCTTGTCAAGAGTAGTGCACTATATAGGGAATAGGGTTCTATTTGGGAGCATCCCACTACAACACCTTCCTTACCACTATCGGCCCGTAATGGGTACTCTCCATACTGAAACGCTGATTTCTCCACAACATCTCAGGATTGGGGAAGACTGGGCAATGTGGTCACAGGGTCTTCTCCGGATCGCACCACTCCATGGCAGCCATTTTGGAAGTAAGAGTGCAGGTTATTATTGGGAGCCACTGGAGACTAGTAAGGATGTACAGTTGAAGTCGGAAGTTTACATACACCTTAGCCAAATACATTTAAACTCAGTTTTTCACAATTCCTAACATTTAATCCTAGTAAAAATTCCCTGTCTTAGGTCAGTTAGGATCATCACTTTATTTTAAGAATGTGAAATGTCAGAATAATAGTAGAGAGTGATTTATTTCAGCTTTTATTTCTTTCATCACATTCCCAGTGGGTCAGGAGTTTACATACACTCAATTAGTATTTGGTAGCATTGCCTTTAAATTGTTTAACTTGGGTCAAATGTTTTGGGTAGCCTTCCACAATAAGTTGGGTGCAGTTTGGCACATTCCTCCTGACAGAGCTGGTGTAACTGAGTCAGGTTTGTAGGCCTCCTTGCTCGCACATGCTTTTGTAGTTCTGCCCACAAATTTTCTATGGGATTGAGGTCAGGGCTTTGTGATGGCCACTCCAATACCTTGACTTTGTTGTCCTTAAGCCATTTTGCCACAACTTTGGAAGTATGCTTGGGGTCATTGCGTGGATAAAATACTTTTGGTACCTGTTTCTTTCCAGCAATACTTCACAAGGTCCTTTGGTGTTGTTCTGGATGATTTGCACTTTTCGCACCAAAGTACGTTCATCTCTAGGAGACAGAACGCGTCTCCTTCGCTGAGCGTATGACGCATGCGTGGGTCCCATGCTGTTTATACTTGCGTACTATTGTTGTGTCACAGGAGAACGTGGTACCTTAAGGCGTTGGAAGTTGCTCCCAGGGATTAGAACCAGACTTGGTGGAAGTCTATGAAAAAACAAAAAATTTGGTCACTGCGGTTTGAAGGTAGGGCCTTGAAAATACATCACATGGCACACCTCCAATTGCATCAAATGAGAGAGAAGCTTCTGATAGGTACGAGTCAACTTAAGTTGAGATGGTAACTGCTGGACCCACTGGAATTGGTGGATTACAGTGAA
>NW_019945384.1:19480-22565 GCF_002910315.2 Salvelinus sp. IW2-2015
TCCATTTTGAAGACCCATTTGCGACCAAGCTTTAACTTCCTGACTGATGTCTTGAGATGTTGCTTCAATATATCCACAAAATGTTCCTCCCTCATGATGCCATCTATTTTGTAAAGTGCACCAGTCCCTCCTGCAGCAAAGCACCCCCACAATATGATGCTGCCACCCCCGTGCTTCACGGTTGGGATGTGTTCTTCGGCTTGCAAGCCTCCACCTTTTTCCTCCAAATATAACAATGGTCATTATGGCCAAACAGTTCTATTTTTGTTTCATCAGACCAGGGAGTTATAAGTGAAATAATCTGTCTGTAAACAATTGTTGGAAAAATTACTTGTGTCATGCATCAAGTAGATGTCCTAACCGACTGGCCACAGGAGCCACTTCTTCTTGTTTTTATCTGGTAGGAACCCAGTGTTGGTGATGGCGTGGCCACTGGAGCCTCTTCTTCTTGTTTTTATCTGGTAGGAACCCAGTGTTGGTGATGGCGTGGCCACTGGAGCCTCTTCTTCTTGTTTTTATCTGGTAGGAACCCGGTGTTGGTGATGGCGTGGCCACTGGAGACTCTTCTTCTTGTTATTAACTGGTAGGAACCCGGTGTTGGTGATGGCGTGGCCACTGGAGACTCTTCTTCTTGTTTTTATCTGGTAGGAACCCGGTGTGGTCGTCTGCTGCAATACCCCATCCGAGACAAGGACCGACGAGTTGTGAGATGCCGTTCTGCACACCACTGTTGTACTGTGCCTGTTTGTGGCCCGCCTGTTATCTTGCACCATTCTTTCCATTCTCCTTCCACCTCTCTCATCAACGAGCTGTTTTCACCCACAGGACTGCCGCTGACTGGATGATGTTTGTTTGTCGCACCGTTCTCTGTAAACCCCAGACACTGTCGTGCGTGAAAAGCCCAGAAAGCAGTTTCTAAGATACTGGAATCTGGCACCGATAATGCCACGCTCAGTCGCTTAGGTCACTCATTTTGTCCATTCTAACGTTCAATGGAACAGTAACTGAATGTCTCGATGCCTGTCTGCCTGCTTTATATAGCAAGCCACGTGACTCGCTGTACCTAATAAACTGGCCACTGAGTGTATAATGTACTGTACTCAGTCTCTGGCTACCAGCTTGCTCGGTCATTGACACTAATGTTGTGTCACTCTAAAACAAAGTAACACTTGATGAAGCATCACACAGTATATCATTTAGCCCCTAGTCCAATTCAACACAGAGGAATCTCAATCTCACTGATTGGTATCAAATACTTGGGTCTCTGTGATGGAGACAGGCACTAATAATTTTTAAAAATTAATTTTATTTAACCTTTATTTAACTAGGCAAGTCAGTTAAGAACAAATTATTTACATTGACAGCCTCCCGGGGACCACTGCCTTGTTCAGGGGCAGAACAACAGATTTTTACCTTGGCAGCTCGGGGATTCGATCCAGCAACCTTTCGGTTACTGGCCCAATGCTCTAACCATTAGGCTACCTGCCACCCCTGGTGAATAGTAGAGAATAATACAATGCGGGCAGTCACAGTGTGATCCAACTAACGAGCATACAGACAACTCCAAATGTCTGACAGCAACCAACCAACCATGGCATTCTGTGACCGGGTGCTTATAAACAACATCTACATACCAGGTCCAGACCTAGACCAGGACCAGACATAGACCCAGTCCAGGACCAGACCTAGACCTAGCACTGGAACCAGGACCAGGCCTAGACCAGGTCCAGACCTAGACCAGGACCAGACCTAGACCAGGACCAGACCTAGACCAGGACCAGACCTAGACCAGACCTAGTCCAGACCGACCTAGACCAGGGACAAACGACCTAGTCCACGGACCAGAACCTAGACCAGGACCAGACCTAGTCCAGGACCAAGACCTAGACCAGGACCAGACGCTAGTCCAGGACCAGAGACCAGGACACCTAGACCAGGACCAGACCTAGACCAGGACCAGACCTAGACCAGACCTAGACCAGACCTAGACCAGACCTGACGATCCAGACCTAGCACTGGAACCAGGACCAGGCCTAGACCAGGACCAGACCTAGACCAGGACCAGACCTAGACCAGACCCAGTCCAGGACTAGACCAGACCCAGTCCAGGACTAGACCAGACCCAGTCCAGACCTAGACCAGACCCAGTCCAAGGCCTAGACCAGGTCCAGACCTAGCACTGGAACCAGGACCCAGCACAACATCCCTCTCCTTTCCCCCTGTTCTCGGCCTTCATCCAGGCTAGGATGGTCAACCTGGAGCCTTCATCCAGGCTAGGATGGTCAACCTGGAGCCTTCATCCAGGCTAGGATGGTCAACCTGGAGCCTTCATCCAGGCTAGGATGGTCAACCTGGAGCCTTCATCCAGGCTAGGATGGTCAACCTGGAGCCTTCATCCTTCACTGGTCCGGCTGGAGGGATAGAGGGCCCACGTCTGTCTCTTCCACAGGTTTGGGAGGGGTAAAGAGGGGTAAGAGAGGGAGGGAGCTGTGCTGGATGCAGAGGATGGATGGGCGGGTGGAGGGGTGCAGTGATGGTATCTGCTCCTCTCTACCTCTCCTCCCCCGGCCCTCTTCGTCCTCCTCTCGTCACTTGTTCTCGATGAGAGACTGGACCTTGCGCACCAGCTCTCTGGCGATCTGAAGGATGTGCTGTACGTCATGACGTTCTGCCATCTCTGTCCACACACACACACACAACACACACACACACAACACACACACACACACACACACACACACACACACACACACACACACACACACACACACACACACACACAACACACACACACACACACACACACACACACACAACACACACACACACACAGGCAAGCGGAGTAGGATGGTTTTATACACACACACACACACACACCACACACACAGGAAGTCAGGGAGATGGTTTTATACACCACACACACACACACAGGAAGTCAGGGAGATGGTTATATACACACACAATCTGTAATGAACACAGTTTGCCGACACCTTTCTGCTCCAACACATTTCACCATGTTTGGGTCCTATATGGCAACCTATTCTCTACTTGTTGGGGCATCTCAGTGCTAGAGGCGTCACTACAG
>NW_019945384.1:22590-34418 GCF_002910315.2 Salvelinus sp. IW2-2015
TGTGAATCGTCCGTATGAATAAAATGTAGATATATGGTGTGAAAATTATCATGGCCTATCACAGCTGTGGTTGCGCTCCCAATGGTGGAAAGGTCTCCCTGTAACATGGGGATAATCTTTGGACCTGGTCTCAACGCAGTAGTGTCTCATGTTTCTGATAAATGGGATACTTGGCCTGTCCACAGGGGGTACTTGTGAAGTCCCCTGATAAAATGGATACTCGGCCTGTCCACAGGGGGTACTTGTGAAGTCTCTGATAAAATGGTACTGGCCTGTCACAGGGGGTACTTGTGAAGTCCTCCTGATAAATGGATACTTGGCTCCTGTCCACAGGGGGTAACTTGTGAAGTCTCTGATAAAATGGATACTTGGCCTGTCACAGGGGTACTTGTGAAGTCTCCTGATAAAATGGATACTTGGCCTGTCCACAGGGGGTACTTGTGAAGTCCTCTGATAAAATGGAATACTTGGCCCTGTCCACAGGGGGTAACTTGTGGAAATCCCCTGATAAACATGCACACGAGGGGTACTTCAGAGGTACCTCTGGGCAGAACCAAATGTACTTGTGGACAGTGATGGAAAACGTTTGACAACCCACTGCCAGGGCCCTTGTCAAGAGTAGTGCACTATATAGGGAATAGGGTTCTATTTGGGAAGCATCCCACTACAACACCTTCCTTACCACTATCGCCCGTAATGGGTACTCTCCATACTGAAACGCTGATTTCTCCACAACATCTCAGGATTGGGGAAGACTGGGCAATGTGGTCACAGGGTCTTCTCCGGATCGCACCACTCCATGGCAGCCATTTTGGAAGTAAGAGTGCAGGTTATTATTGGGAGCCACTGGAGACTAGTAAGGATGTACAGTTGAAGTCGGAAGTTTACATACACCTTAGCCAAATACATTTAAACCTCAGTTTTTCACAATTCCTAACATTTAATCCTAGTAAAAAATTCCCTGTCTTAGGTCAGTTAGGATCATCACTTTATTTTAAGAATGTGAAATGTCAGAATAATAGTAGAGAGTGATTTATTTCAGCTTTTATTTCTTTCATCACATTCCCAGTGGGTCAGGAGTTTACATAACCTCCATTAGTATTGGTAGCATTGCCTTTAAATTGTTAACTTGGTCAAATGTTTTGGGTAGCCTTCCACAATAAGTTGGGTGCAGTTTGGCACATTCCTCCTGACAGAGCTGGTGTAACTGAGTCAGGTTTGTAGGCCTCCTTGCTCGCACATGCTTTTGTAGTTCTGCCCACAAATTTTCTATGGGATTGAGGTCAGGGCTTTGTGATGGCCCATCCAATACCTTGACTTTGTTGTCCTTAAGCCATTTTGCCACAAACTTTTGGAAGTATGCTTGGGTCATTGTCCATTTGGAAGACCCATTTGCGACCAAGCTTTAACTTCCTGACTGATGTCTTGAGATGTTGCTTCAATATATCCACAAAATGTTCCTCCCTCATGATGCCATCTATTTTGTAAAGTGCACCAGTCCCTCCTGCAGCAAAGCACCCCCACAATATGATGCTGCCACCCCCGTGCTTCACGGTTGGATGGTTTTCTTCGGCTTGCAAGCCTCCACCTTTTTCCTCCAAATATAACATGGTCATTATGGCCAACAGTTTCTATTTTTGTTTCATCAGACCAGGGGACATTTCTTCCAAAAAGTTGATCTTTGTCCCATGTGCAGTTGCAAACCGTAGTCTGGCGTTTTTTATAGCGGTTTTGGAGCAGTGCTTTCTTCTTGCTGAGAGGCCTTCAGGTTATAGGACTCGTTTTACTGTGGATAAAGATACTTTTGTACCTGTTTCTTCCAGCATCTTCACAGGTCCTTTGCTGTTGTTCTGGATTGATTTGCACTTTTCGCCCAAAGTACGTTCATCTCTAGGAGACAGAACGCGTCTCCTTCCTGAGCGGTATGACGGCTGCGTGGTCCCATGGTGTTTATACTTGCGTACTATTGTTTGTACAGATGAACGTGGTACTTCAGGCGTTTGGAAATTGCTCCCAAGGATGAACCAGACTTGTGGAAGTCTATAAAAAACAAAAATTTGGTCACTGCGTTTGAAGGTAGGCCTTGAAATACATCCACATGCACACCTCCAATTGACTCAAATGAGAAGCTTCTGATAGGTACAGTCAACTTAGTGAATGTAAACTTTGACCCACTGGAATTGTGATACAGTGAATTATAAGTGAAATAATCTGTCTGTAACACAATTGTTGGAAAATTACTTGTGTCATGCATCAAGTAGATGTCCTAACCGACTGGCCACAGGAGCCACCTTCTTCTTGTTTTTATCTGGTAGGAACCCAGTGGTTGGTGAGGCGTGGCCACTGGAGCCTCTTCTTCTTGTTTTTATCTGGTAGGAACCCAGTGTTGGTGATGGCGTGGCCACTGGAGCCTCTTCTTCTTGTTTTTATCTGGTAGGAACCCGGTGTTGGTGATGGCGTGGCCACTGGAGACTCTTCTTTTGTTATTAACTGGTAGGAACCGGTGTTGGTATGGCGTGGCCACTGGAGACTCTTCTTCTTGTTTTTATCTGTAGGAACCCGGTGTGGTCGTCTGCTGCAATACCCCATCCGAGACAAGGACCGACGAGTTTGTGAGATGCCGTTCTGCACACCACTGTTGTACTGTGCCTGTTTTGTGGCCCGCCTGTTATCTTGCACCATTCTTTCCATTCTCCTTCCACCTCTCTCATCAACGAGCTGTTTTCACCCACAGGACTGCCGTTGACTGGATGATGTTTGTTTGTCGCACCGTTCTCTGTAAACCCCAGACACTGTCGTGCGTGAAAAGCCCAGAAAGCAGTTTCTAAGATACTGGAATCTGGCACCGATAATGCCACGCTCAGTCGCTTAGGTCACTCATTTTGTCCATTCTAACGTTCAATGGAACAGTAATGAATTGTCTCGATGCCTGTCTGCCTGCTTTATATAGCAAGCCACGTGACTCGCTGTACCTAATAAACTGGCCCTGAGTGTATAATGTACTGTACTCAGTCTCTGGCTACCAGCTTGCTCGGTCATTGACACTAATGTTGTGTCACTCTAAACACAAGTAACACTTGATGAAGCATCACACAGTATATCATTTAGCCCCTAGTCCCAATTCAACACAGAGGAATCTCAATCTCACTGATTGGTATCAAATACTTGGGTCTCTGTGATGGAGACAGGCACTAATAATTTTTAAAAATTAATTTTATTTAACCTTTATTTAACTAGGCAAGTCAGTTAAGAACAATTATTTACATTGACAGCCTCCCGGGGACCACTGCCTTGTTCAGGGGCAGAACAACAGATTTTTACCTTGGCAGCTCGGGGATTCGATCCAGCAACCTTTCGGTTACTGGCCCAATGCTCTAACCATTAGGCTACCTGCCACCCCTGGTGAATAGTAGAGAATAATACAATGCGGGCAGTCACAGTGTGATCCAACTAACGAGCATACAGACAACTCCAATGTCTGACAGCAACCAACCAACCATGGCATTCTGTGACCGGTGCTTATAAACAACATCTACATACCAGGTCCAGACCTAGACCAGGACCAGACATAGACCCAGTCCAGGACCAGACCTAGACCTAGCACTGGAACCAGGACCAGGCCTAGACCAGGTCAGACCTAGACCAGGACCAGACCAGACCAGGCCAGACTAGACAGGACCAGACCTAGACCAGACCTAGTCCAGGACCAGACTAGACCAGGATCAGACCTAGACCAGACCTAGTCCAGGACCAGACCTAGACCAGGACCAGACCTAGTCCAGGACAGACCTAGACCAGGACCAGACCTAGTCCAGGACCAGACCTAGACCAGGACCAGACCTAGTCCAGGACCAGACCTAGACCAGCCAGACCTAGACCAGGACCAGACCTAGACCAGACCTAGACCAGACCTAGACCAGACCAGGTCCAGACCTAGCACTGGAACCAGGACCAGGCCTAGACCAGGACCAGACCTAGACCAGGACCAGACCTAGACCAGACCCAGTCCAGGACTAGACCAGACCCAGTCCAGGACTAGACCAGACCCAGTCCAGACCTAGACCAGACCCAGTCCAGGCCTAGACCAGGTCCAGACCTAGCACTGGAAACCAGGACCCAGCCAACATCCCTCTCCTTTCCCCCTGTTCTCGGCCTTCATCCAGGCTAGGATGGTCAACCTGGAGCCTTCATCCAGGCTAGGATGGTCAACCTGGAGCCTTCATCCAGGCTAGGATGGTCAACCTGGAGCCTTCATCCAGGCTAGGATGGTCAACTGGAGCCTTCATCCAGGCTAGGATGGTCAACCTGGAGCCTTCATCCTTCACTGGTCCGCCTGGAGGGATAGAGGGCCACCGTCTGTCTCTTCCACAGGTTGTGGGAGGGGTAAAGAGGGGTAAGAAGAGGGAGGAGCTGTGGCTGGATGCAGAGGATGGATGGGCGGGTGGAGGGGTGCAGTGATGGTATCTGGCTCCTCTCTACCTCTCCTCCCCCGGCCCTCTTCGTCCTCCTCTCGTCACTTGTTCTCGATGAGAGACTGGACCTTGCGCACAGCTCTCTGGCGATCTGAAGGATGTGCTGTACGTCATGACGTTCTGCATCTCTGTTACACACACACACACACACACACACACACACACACACACACACACACACACACACACACACACACACACACACACACACACACACACACACACACACACACACACACACACACACACACACACACACACACACACACACACACACACACACACACCACACACACACAGGAAGTCAGGGAGATGGTTTTATACACACCACACACACACACACACACACCACAGGAAGTCAGGGAGATGGTTTATACACACACACACACACACAGGAAGTCAGGGAGATGGTTATATACACACACAATCTGTAATGAACACAGTTTGCCGACACCTTTCTGCTCCAACACATTTCACCATGTTTGGGGTCCTATATGGCAACCTATTCTCTACTTGTTGGGGCATCTCAGTGCTAGAGGCGTCACTACAGACCCTGGTTCGAATCCAGGCTGTATCCAACCTGGCCGTGACTGGGAGTCCCATAGGCGGCGCACAATTGGCCAGCGTCGTCCGGTTTTGGCCGGCATTGTAAATAAGAATTTGTTCTTAACTGACTTGCCTAGTTAAATAAAGGTTTTATTTTAAATAAAGGTTAAATTATTTTTTATTACATAACTTCTGACCAGAGCCTATGGGCCCATCCCAACACATTTCACTTGGTCTAAAGTAGTGCACTATATAGGGAATAGGGTTCTATAGGGCCTGGTCTAAAGTAGGGCACTATATAGGGAATAGGGTTCTATAGGGCCCTGGTCTAAAGTAGTGCACTATATAGGGAATAGGGTTCTATAGGGCCCTGGTTTTAAAGTAGTGCACTATATAGGGAATAGGGTCTCTAGGGCCCTGGTTTAAAGTAGTGCACTACATAGGGAATGGGTTCTATAGGGCCCTTGGTTTAAAGTAGTGCACTACATAGGGAATAGGGTTCTATAGGGCCCTGGTTTAAAGTAGTGCACTGTCTGTGTCTCACTCTCTCTGTCTGTGTTTCACTCTTCTTCTCTGTCTGTCTGTCTGTCTGTCTGTCTGTCTGTCTGTCGTCTGTCTGTCTTGTCTGTCTGTCTGTCTGTCTGTCTGTCTGTCTGTCTGTCTGTCTGTCTGTCTGTCTGTCTGTCTCTGGCCCAGCGTCGTCCGGGGTTTGGCCGGCATTGTAAATAAGAATTTGTTCTTAACTGACTTGCCTAGTTAAATAAAGGTTTTATTTTAAATAAAGGTTAAATAATTTTTTATTACATAACTTCTGACCAGAGCCATAGGGCCCATCCCAACACATTTCACTTGGTCAAAAGTAGTGCACTATATAGGGAATAGGGTTCTATATGGGCCCTGGTCTAAAGTAGGGCACTATATAGGGAATAGGGTTCTATAGGGCCCTGGTCTAAAGTAGTGCACTATATAGGGAATAGGGTTCTATAGGGCCCTGGTTTAAAGTAGTGCACTATATAGGGAATAGGGTTCTATAGGGCCCTGGTTTAAAGTAGTGCACTACATAGGGATAGGGTTCTATAAGGGCCCTGGTTTAAAGTAGTGCACTACATAGGGATAGGGTTCTATAGGGCCCTGGTTTAAAGTAGTGCACTGTCTGTGTCTCACTCTCTCTGTCTGTGTTTCACTCTCTGTCTGTCTGTCTGTCTGTCTGTCTGTCTGTCTGTCTGTCTGTCCTGTCTGTCTGTCTGTCTGTCTGTCTGTCTGTCTGGTCTGTCTGTCTGTCTGTCTCTGGCCCAGCGTCGTCCGGGTTTGGCCGGCATTGTAAATAAGAATTTGTTCTTAACTGACTTGCCTAGTTAAATAAAGGTTTTATTTTAAATAAAGGTTAAATTATTTTTATTACATAACTTCTGACCAGAGCCATAGGGCCCATCCCAACACATTTCACTTGGTCTAAAGTAGTGCACCTATATAGGGAATAGGGTTCTATAGGGCCCTGGTCTAAAGTAGGGCACTAATAGGGAATAGGGTTCTATAGGGCCCTGGTCTAAGTAGTGCACTATATAGGGAATAGGGTTCTATAGGGCCCTGGTTTAAAGTAGTGCACTATATAGGGAATAGGGTTCTATAGGGCCCTGGTTTAAAGTAGTGCACTACATAGGGAATAGGGTTCTATAGGGCCCTGGTTTAAAGTAGTGCACTACATAGGGAATAGGGTTCTATAGGGCCCTGGTTTAAGTAGTGCACTGTCTGTGTCTCACTCTCTCTGTCTGTGTTTCACTCTCTCTCTGTCTGTCTGTTGTCTGTCTGTCTGTCTGTCTGTCTGTCTGTCTGTCTGTCTGTCTGTCTGTCTGTCTGTCTGTCTGTCTGTCTGTCTGTGTCTGTCTGTCTGTCTGTCTGTCTGTCTGTCTGTCTGTCTGTCACCGTTTGAAGAAGGTGATGATGTCAGTGAAGTCCATGGTATTGTCTCTGATGATCTCTCTGTAGACCTCTACAAGAGCCAGGGCCAGGAACAGGATGAAGTGCTGGAGAGAGATATGAGGGGCCGCCCAGATCACCTCCATACTGAGAACACATCCTGGTACAGCAGCTCTGGAGGAAGAGACACACACAGAGGACACCAACACACACACACACAGAGGAGACACACAACAGAACGCACACACCACAGAGGGACACACACACAGAGAGAGACACACACAGAGGAGAGACACACACAGAGGAGAGACACACACAGAGGAGAAGACACACACACAGAGGAACAACACACCAGAGGACAACCAACACACACACCACACACACACAAACACACACAGAGAAACCACACAGAGAGAAACACACACGAGAGAAGAGACACACACAGAGGAAGACACACACACAGAGGAGACACACACACGAGGAGACACACACAGAGGAGACACACACGAGGACACACACACAGAGGACACACACACAGACGGACCACACCACACAGAGGACACACACACGAGGACACACACACAGAGGACACACACACAGAGGACACACAACAGAGGACACACACACAGAGGACACACACACAGCACACACACAACACACGAGGAGACAACACACAGAGGACCACACACACACACACACACACACAAAACACACACACAGAGCACACACAGAGGACACACACACACACACACACACAGAGGAGACACACACACAGAGGACACACACACACACACACACACAGAGGAGACACACACACAGCAGAGACACACACACACAGAGGACACACACACAGAGGACACACACACACACACACACACACACACAGAGGAAGCACACACACACAGAGGAGACACACACACAGAGGACACACACACAGAGGACACACACACACACACACACACCACACACACACACACACACACACACACACACACACACCCGTCTACACACACACACACACACACACACACACACACACACACACAGAGGAGGCACACACAGAGGGGAGATACACACAAACAGTTACTTGCATTGTATTCAACTCCAATCTGAAATGTCATACAGAAACCCTGTGTACCACACTCATATCATATAAAACTCCCTACTGAAGACAGAACCAAGGTTGGTAAAATTCCTGACACTTCACGTACAGTTGAAGTCGGAGGTTTACATACACCTTAGCCAAATACATTTAAACTCAGTTTTTCACAATTCCTGACATTTAATCCTCGTAGAAATTCCCTGTCTTAGGTCAGTTAGTATCACCACTTTATTTTAAAAGAATGTGAAATGTCAGAATAATAGTAGAGAGAATTATTTATTTCAGCTTTTATTTCTTTCATCACATTCCCAGTGGGTCAGAAGTTTACATACACTCAATTAGTATTTGGTAGCATTGCCTTTAAATTGTTTAACTTGGGTCAAAAGTTTCGGGTAGACTTCCACAAGCTTCCCACAATAAGATGAGTGCATTTTGGCCCATTCCTCCTGACAGAGCTGGTGTAACTGTGAGTCAGGTTTGTAGGCCTCGTTGCTCACACACGCTTTTGTAGTTCTGCCCACAAATTTTCTATAGGATGGAGGTCAGGGCTTGGGGTCCCACGGTGTTTATATTTGCATACTATTGTTTGTACAGATAAACGTGGTACCTTCAGGCGTTTGGTAATTGCTCCCAAGGATGAACCAGACTTGTGGAGGTCTACAATTTTTTTTATGAGGTCTTGGCTGATTTCTTTTGATTTTCCCATGATGTCAAGCAAAGAGGCACTGCGTTTGAAGGTAGGCCTTGAAATACATCCACATGTACACCTCCTATTGACTCAAATTATGTCAATTAGCCTATCAGAAGCTTCTAAAGCCATGACATCATTTTCTGGAATTTTCCAAGCTGTTTAAACACACAGTCAACTTAGTGTATGTAAACTTTTGACCCACTAGAATTGTGATACAGTGAATTATAAGTGAAATAATCTGTCTGTAAACAATTGTTGGAAAAATGACTTGTTTCATGCACAAAGTAGATGTTCTAACCGACTTGCCAAACTATAGTTTGTTAACAAGAACTTTGTGGAGTGGTTGAAAAACAAGTTTTAATGACTCCAACCTAAGTGTATGTAAACTTCCGACTTCAACTGTATANTTTGTGGAGTGGTTGAAAAACAAGTTTTAATGACTCCAACCTAAGTGTATGTAAACTTCCGACTTCAACTGTATAAAACTCCCTACTGAAGACCAAGGTTCAATCCTAGCATTACACCCTTCCCACTGTTCAAATAAAATCAAATTTGATTGGACGGCGTACACATGTTTTGCAGACGTTATTGCAGGTGCAGAGAAATGCTTATGTTTCTAGCTCCAACAGTGCAACAATACACAACAATACACAGCAATCTGCCCAAGAGTCAAGAGTGCTCGATGCGTGAGTAGTACAGGAGATGTGATGAAAGAACTTCCGCAGGTTTTTTCCCTTAGATTTCCTTTGTTAAAATCCCCAGGTACAATAAATGCGGCCTCAGGATATGCGGTCTCCAGTTTGCGCAAAGTCCAGTGTAGTTCCTTTAGAGCCGTCACCGTGTCGGCTTTGGGGGGGGGGGGGAATATACACAGCCGTGACGATGACCGAAGAACATTTTCTCAGGAGGTAATGCGGTCTGCATTTGATGGTGAGTTTTTCCACATCGGGAAAACAAAATGACTTGAGTTGCTGTATGTTACCACAATAAACCCATGAGTAGATAATCATGAAACATACACTTCCACCTTACTAAAAATATATATATTTCTTCCTGTCAGCGCGATGGACGGACAATCCCACTGGCTGAATGGACGGGGACAGTATATCCGGAGAGAGCCATGATTCCGTGAAACAGAGTATGTTACAGTCCCTGATGTCTCTCTGGAAGGAGATCCTCGCCCTGAGCTCGTCTACTTTATTGTCCAGGGACTGAACGTTAGCGAGTAATATACTCGGAAGCGGTGGGTGGTGTGCACGCCTCCTGAGTCGGACTTGAAGTCCACTCCTTCTTCCTCTTGTCCGGCGTCGTCGTCTTGGAGCAGCCTCCCCCCCCAGGATGAATGGAACTGCCTCGGGGAGYTCACACAAAAAGGATCCAATTCAGGGAAGTCAAATTTCTGGTTGAAATGTTGATGAATGACCCGCCGATCTAATATCCAAAAGTTACTTTCGTCTGTAAGCAATAATGCACGAAAAGTTCTGAGCAAATAATGTAAGAAATAATAACAATAACAAAAAAATACTGCAAAGTTGGCAAGGAGCTAAAAACAAGGCATATTGTCCATATTCTCACACTGCTTCTCTTACTTGCCTGTAACCCCCCCCCTGTTTCATAATTGTCTGAGTAAAGCTTCAAAATCCCCCTGTCAAAAAATATAATTAAATAAATGGAAAGAGTGTTGTTTGTGAGCGTATCGTACCTCTTTTGAAGTCCAACAGGAACCAGCGGTAACAGAAATAGAAGTGGGTGTAGTCTCCATTCTGATGCATCAGCTCAAACAGCTCCGAGTCCAGGATCTGACATCATCAAACAGAGACCACAACAGAGCAGACCACAGGTTAGGGGTCATGTTAGGATCATTTGAGCGCGCACGCACGCACACACACACACAGTCAGGGCGGCAGGTAGCCTAGTGGTTAGAGCGTTGGGCCAGTAACCGAAAGGTTGCTAGATCTAAACCCTGAGCTGAAAAGGTAAAAATCTGTTGCCCCTAAACAAGCAGTTAACCCACTGTTCCTAGGCCATCATTGTAAATAAGAATGTGTTCCTAAAACTGACTTGCCTAATCAAAATCTAAAATGTGGTCTCATTAGACAAAAGGACAGATTTCCCCAAAGTCTAATGTCCATTGCTCGTGTTCTTGGGCCAAGCAAGTCTGTTCTTCTCATTGGTGGTCCTTTAGTAGTGGTTTCTTTGCAGCAATTCGACATGAAGGCCTGATTCACACAGTCTCCTCTGAACAGTTTGATTGTTGAGATGTGTCTGTTACTTGAACTCTGTCGAAGCATTTATTTGGGCTGCAATCTGAGGTGCAGTTAACTCTAATGAACTTGAGAGCAGTTTCACCATAGTGCTTGATGGTTTTTTCCACTGCACTTGAGAAAACTTTAAAAGTTCTTTGAAATTTCCAGATTGACTGATCTTGTCTTAAATGAATGATGGACTGTCGTTTTCTCTTTGCTTATTTGAGTTTTATGCCATAATATGGACTTTTACCAAATAGGGCTGTCTTATATATACCTGTTCATGCCAGCTTACTAATCTTGAATCACTGTCTTGGTCTCTCTCTCTCTCTCTCTCTCTCTCTCTTCTTCTTCTCTCTGTCTCTCTCTCTCTCTCTTCTCTCTCTCTCTCTCTGTCTCTCTCTCTCTTGTCTCTCTCTCTCTCTGTCTCTCTCTCTCTCTCCCTCTCTCTCCCTCTCTCTCTCTCTCGCTCTCTCTCTCTTGCTCTCTCTTTATTTCTCTCTCTAGAACTATAAGGAGTTGGAGTTGTTGTGGCTGTGATATTATGGAGGTGTACAGCATGATCAGGAAGGAAGTCTGGCCCTTCCTGCTGGGTCACTACAAGTTTGGCATGGCAAGAAGGACATGAGCCAGGTAGTAACAATACGTCTGTCTGCTCTGTGTTTTTAATCTCCCCCCAGAGACGGGGTTCAATACTTGTTTCCACTCCCACTTTACAGTAACCCCTCTCAGTTTCCAAATTATATACGTCTATTTTAAAACCATCTTGTCCTACTGTGTTGGTCTGTAGATCGATGAGAAGATCAGTGCACGGTACCAGCAGGTGATAGGGTGTGAAAGTTGCGAGGTGATCG
>NW_019945384.1:34443-46686 GCF_002910315.2 Salvelinus sp. IW2-2015
TGCAGCAACAAAAATTCAAAAAGTTCTGGGACACCGTAAAGTCCATGGAGAATAAGAACACCTCCTCCCAGCTTCAACCGCTCCTGAAATAGGAAACACTGTCACCACCGACAAATCCACTATAATTGAGAATTTCAATAAGCATTTTTCCACGGCTGGCCATGCTTTCCGCTCTGGCTGCCCCTACCCCGGACAAACAGCACTGCCCTCCCTCTGCTACTCGCCCAAGCCTTCCCCCATTCTCTTTCCCCAAATACAGTAGAGCTGATGTCCTAAATGAGCTGCAAAAACGGACCCTTTACAAATCAGCCGGGCTAGATAATCTGGACCCTTCTTTCTAAAACTATCTGCTGAAATTTTGCCACCCTATTACTAGCCTCTTCAACCTCTCTTTCGTGTCGTCCGAGATCCCCAAGATTGAAAGCAGCTGCGGTTATCCCCCTCTTCAAAGGGGGGACACCCTTGACCCTAACTGCTACAGACCTATATCTATCCTACCTTCTTTCTAAGGTCTTCGAAAGCCAAGTCAACAAACAGATTACCGACCATTTCGAATCCCCACCACACCTCTCCGCTATGCAATCTGGTTTCAGAGCTGGTCATGGGTGCACCTCAGCCACGCTCAAGGTTATAAACGACTCGTAACCGCCATCGGATAGGAAACAATACTGTGCAGCCGTTATTCATTGACCTGGCCAGGCTTTTGACTCGTCAATCACCACATCCTCATTTGGCAGACTCGACAGCCTTGTTTCTCTAATGATTGCCTCGCCTGGTTCACCAACTTACTTCTCTGATCGAGTCAAGTGTGGTCAAAATCGGTAGGGTCTGTTGTCCGGGCCGCTGGCATTCTATGGGGTGCCACAGTCAATTCTTGGACCGACTCTCTTCTCTGTATACATCAATGATGTCGCTCTTGCTGCTGGTGATTCTCTGATCCACCTCTACGCAGACGACACTATGTCTCGTATACTTCTGGCCCTTCTTTTGACACTGTGTTAACAACTCTCCAGGCGAGCTTCAATGCCATACAAACTCTCCTTCCGTGGCCTCCAACTGCTCTTAAATACAAGTAAAACCAAATGCATGCTCTTCAACCCGTCGCTTGCCTGCCCCTGCCCGCCTGTCCAACATCACCTACTTTGGACGTTCTGACTTAGAATATGTGGACAACTACAAATACCTAGGTGTCTGGTTAGACTGTTAACTCTCCTTCCAGACTCACATCAAACATCTCCAATCCAAGTCAAATCTTAGAATTGGCTTCCTATTCCGCAACAAAGCATCCTTTACTCATGCTGCCAAACATACCCTTGTAAAACTGACCATCCTACCAATCCTCGACTTCGGTGATTGTCATTTACAAAATGCCTCCAAAACCCTACTCAATAAATGATGCATTCTATCACAGTGCCATCCGTTTTTCACCAAAGCCCCATATACTACCCACCACTGCGACCTGTACACTCTCGTTGGCTGGCCTCGGCTTCATACTCGTCGCCAAACCCACTGGTTCAGGTCATCTACAAGACCCTGCTAGTAAATCCCCCCTTATCTCTGCTCGCTGGTCACCCATAGCAGACCTATCTGTAGCACGCGCTCCAGCAGGTATATCTCTCTAGTCACCCCCAAACCAATTCTTCCTTTGAGCCTCTCCTTCAGTTTCTGCTGCCAGATGACTGGAACGAACTCAAAAATCTCTGAAATTGAAACACCTATCTCCTCACTAGCTTTAAGCACCAAGCTGTCAGAGCAGCTATAGATTACTGCACCTGACATAACCCATTACAATTAGCCCAAACAACTAGCTCTTTGCTACTGTTTTATTTTATAATTTATTTTGCTCCTTTGCACCCAGTTTTTCTGTCTCTACTTGCACTTTCTTCCGCTGCAAACCAACCCATTCCAGGTTTTTTTTTAGTTTTATTTTACTTGCTGTGTTGTATTCACTTCACCTCCATGGCCTTTTATATTTTTATTTTATTTATTTATTATTATAATTATTTGTTTCTCACCTCCCTTATCTCACCCACTGCTCACATTGTATATAGACTTATTTTTTTTTTACTATTAGTGACTATATGTTTGTTTTACTCCATGTTATATTGTGTTGTTGTATGTGTCGAACTGCTTGCTTTATCTTGCCAGGTCGCAATTGTAATGAGAACAGGTTCTTCAATTGCCTACCTGGTTAAATAAAAGGTTAAATAAAAACTAAATACAATAAATAAAATATCATGTGCCTATCTCTTTCCCTTCACTCCTTCCTTCACTGTCTCACGCCCTCTGTCTGTCTCGCTCATGTCCCCTTATCTCTTTTCCCTTCACTCCTTCCTTCCTGTCTCACGCCCTTCGTCTGTCTCTATCATGTCCTATCTCTTTCCCTTCACTCCTTCCCTTCCTGGCCCTTGATCCCCCCCCACGCCCTCCGTCTGTTTCTATCATGTCCTATCCTCTTTCCCTTCACTCCTTCCTTCCTGTCTCACGCCGTCCGTCGTCTCTATCATGTCCTATCTCTTTCCTTCACTTCTTCCTTCCTGACTCACGCCGTCCGTCTTGTCTCTATCATGTCCTATCTCTTTCCTTCACTCCTTCCTCCTGTCTCACGCCCTTCGTCTGTCTCTATCATGTCCTTATCTCTCTTCCCTTCACTCCTTCCTTCCTGTCTCACGCCTTCGTCTGTCTCTAATCATGTCCTATCTCTCTTCCTTCACTCCTTCCTTTCCTGTCTCTCACGCCCTCCGTCTGTCTCGCTCATGTCCCATCTCTTTCCCTTCACTCCTCCTCCTGTCTCACGCCCTCTGTCTGTCTCTATCATGTCCTATCTTCTTTCCCTTCACTCCTCCTTCCTGTCTCACGCCCTCTGTCTGTCTCGCTCATGTCCTATCTCTTTCCCTTCACTCCTTCCTTCTGTCTCACGCCCTTCGTCTGTCTCTATCATGTCCTATCTCTTTCCCCTTCACTCCTTCCTCCTGGTCTCACGCCCTCGTCTTGTTTCTATCATGTCCTATCTCTTTCCCTTCACTCCTCCTTCCTGTCTCACGCCGTCCGTCTGTCTCTATCATGGTCCTATCTCTTTCCCTTCACTTCTCCTTCCTGACTCACGCCGTCCGTCTGTCTCTATCATGTCCTATCTCTTTCCATTCACTCTTCCTTCCTGTCTCACGCCCCTTCGTCTGTTGCTCTATCATGTCCTACTCTTTCCCTTTCACTCCTTCCTTCCTGTCTCACGCCCTTCGTCTGTCTCTATCATGTCCTATCTCTTTCCCTTCACTCCTTCCTCTGTCTCACGCCCTTCGTCTGTCTCTATCATGTCCTTTCTCTTTCCATTCACTCCTTCTCCTGTCTCACGCCCTCCGTCTGTCTCTCTCATGTCCTATCTCTTTCTCTCCAAAACCTGTGTCTCCCTCCCCCCTCCAGGCTGGCCTAACTGTCACGACCTGTCACGGTCCGTACCCACCTGTCAGCACTAGTCAGCCACAACATTGTCCTTCCTGACAAACCTTGCGAGGCGTCGGAGGAGCCTGAGCAGAGACGTGTGGAGAAAGTACCAGAAAGACTGCAAGGTGGGTTAGTACTTGCTGGCTGGCTGGGTAGCTGGGTGGGTGGGTGGGTGGCTGGCGAGGTGGACAGCTGGCTGGGCTGGTGGCTGTGTCGGTGGATGGCTGGGTAGCTGGCTGGCTGGCTGGCTGGCTGGCTGGCTGGGGGTGGTGGCTGGCGGGCTAGGATTGGCTGGGAGGCTGCCTGGCTGGCTGCGTGGATGGTCCTGGTGGCTAGCTGACTGACGCTGACTGGGTGTCTGGGTGTAATGTTGTAGCTAGTCCTCTAAAAGGGGTCAACATAAATCAGCTCTATGCTCAGTCAATCATATTCAATTCAAGGAAATTAATGTCCACATGGGTGTTGTTGAGAGTAAACCGACTCCAAATAAGGATGTTTGGGGTAGCTAGAGAAGATATGAGAAGTTGGGGTAGCTATGAGAGATATGAGAGAGTTGGGGTAGCTATGAGAGATATGAGAGGGTTGGGGGTAGCTATGAGAGGGTTGGGGTAGCTAATGAGAGATGGGAGGGTTGGGGGTAGCGTATGAGAGGGTTGGGGGTAGCTATGAGAGGTTGGGGGTAGCTATGAATGAGAGGTATGGGAGGAGGTTGGGGCGTAGCTATGAGAGGGGTGTAGCATGAGAGGGTTGGGGTAGCTATGAAGAGGTGGGAGCGTATGAGGTAGCTATGAGAGGTTGGGGGTAGCTATGAGAGGGTTGGTGTAGCTATGAGAGACACGAGAGGGTTGGGGAGCTATGAGAGATATAGAGAGGGTTGGGGTAGCTATGAGAGGGTTGGGGGTAGCTATGAGAGATATGAGAGGGTTGGGTAGCTATGAGAGATTGAGAGGGTTGGGAAGCTATGAGAGAATACGAGAGGGTTGGGGTAAGTATGAGAGATACTAGAGGGTTGGGGTTAGCTATGAGAGATACGAGAGGGTTGGGTGGTAGCTATGAGAGATACGAGAGTGTTGGGGTAGGCTATTGAGAGATACGAGAGGTTGGGGGTAGCTATGAGAGATACGAGAGGGTGGGGGTAGGCTAATGAAGACAGGAGAGGGTTGGGGTAGCTATGAAATATGAGAGGAGGTTGGGTATTATGAAGGATGAAAGGGGTGGTGTAGCTTTGAGAATAATGAGAGGGGGTTGGGGGTAGTTATGAGAGATGAGAGGGGTGGGGGTAGTTATGAGAGAACGAGATGGTTGGGTGGTAGCTATGAGATATATGAGAGGGGTTGGGGTATTATGAGAGGGGGTTGGGGGTAGCTATGAGATATATGAGAGGGGTTGGGGGTAGCTATGAAAGATGAGAGGGGGTTGGGGTAGCTATTAGAGCAGAGAGGGGTTGGGGGGTAGTTATGAGAGACACGAGATGGTTGGGTAGCTATGAGAGATATGGAGGGTTGGGGGTAGCTATGAGAGGTTGGGGGTAGCTATGAGAAATATGAGAGGTTGGGGGTAGCTATGAGAGATATCCAGGATCCAGGTGCAGAGGAGCTGTTTAGTTTCCAAGGTTCTTAGCTTACTGATGAGCTTCGAGGGCACTATTGTGTTGAACGCTGAGCTGTAGTCAATGAACAGCATTCTCACATAGTGGTGTTCCTTTGTCCAGGTGAGAAAGGGCAGTTGTGGAGTGCGATTGAGATTGCGTCATCTGTGGATCTGTTGGGCGGTATGCGAATTGGAGTGGGTCTAGTGGTGTCAGTGGTGGTGTGAGGTGATATGGTCCTTGACGTAGTCTCTCAAAGCACTTCATGATGACTGAAGTGAGTGCTACGGGCGATAGTCATTTAGCTGCAGACCTTAGCTTTCTGGGAACAGGAACAAATGGTGGCCATCTTGAAGCATGTGGGACAACAGATGGAATAGGATTGATTGAATATGTCCGTAAACACACCAGTCAGCTGGTCTGCGCATGCCTCTGAGGACGCGGTTGTGGATGCCGCCTGGGCCTGCAGCCTTGCGAGAGTTAACACGTTAAACACATGTAAATGTCTTTATACACGTTGGCTGCAGTGAGGAGAGCCCGCAGGTTTGTAGCGGGCCGTGTCAGTGCACTGTATTGTTCCTCAAAGCAAGCAAGAAGTTGTTTAGTTTGCTGGAGCAAGACATCGTGTCGCGACGGGCTGGTTTCCTTTTGTACTCGTGATTGACTGTAGACCCTGCCAACAAACCTCTCGTAGTCTGAGCCGTTGAATTGCCGACTCCACTTTGTTCTATACTGATGGCTTAGCTTGTTTTGATTGCCTTGCCGAGGAAATAGCTACACTGTTTGTATTTCGGTCGTGTTTCGGTCGCCTTGCCCTGATTAAAAGCAGGTGTTCGCCGCTTTTAGTTTTGCGCGAATGCTGCCATCAATCCACGTTTCTGGTTGGGGAATGTTTTAATAGACGCTGTGGGTACAACATCACCGAATGCACTTGCTAATACACTCGCTCACCGAATTCAGCGTATTCATAATGTTATTGTCATCCAGTGATCGAAGCAATCTTGAAGCATGGAATACGATTGGTCGGACCAGCGTTAACAGACGCTGAGTGCAGGTGCTTCCTGTTTTATTTCTGTTTGTAGGCTGGGAGCAACAAAATGGAGTCGTGGTCAGCTTTTCCGAAAGGGGCGGGGTGCCTTAAATGCGGGTCGCGGAAGTTAGAATAACAATGATCCATGTTTTGCCAGCCTGTGTGTGCAATGTCGATATGCTGATAAAATTTATGGGCAGCTTGTTCAAGATTGCCTGTTATTGTCTCTGTTGAAAAACAAATGATAAGTCGCCACTAACGCAAACCAGATGGGATGGCGTGTATGCTGCAGAATGCTGTGGTAGCCATGCTGGTTAATGTGCTCTTGAAATTCTAAATAAATCCTGACAGTGTCACCAGCAAAGCATCCCCACACCTCCTCCTCCATGCTTCACGATGGGAACCCACCACATGTGGAGATCATCCGTTCACCTGACTCTGCGTCTCACAAAGACACGCGGTTGGAATCAAACATCTAAAATGTGGTCTCATTAGCAAAAGGACAGATTTCCCCAGTCTAATGTCCATTGCCGTGTTCTTGGCCAAGCAAGTCTGTTCTCTCATTGGTGTCTTTAGTAGTGGTTTCTTTGCAGCAATTCGACATGAAGGCCTGATTCACACAGTCTCCTCTGAAACGTTGATGTTGAGATGTGTCTGTTACTTAACTCTGTCGAAGCATTTATTTGGCTGCAATCTTGAGGGCAGTTAACTCTAATGAACTTGAGAGCCAGTTTCACCATAGTGCTTGAGTGGTTTTCCACTGCACTTGAGAAAACTTTAAAAGTTCTTGAAATTCCAGATTGACTGATCTTGTCTTAAATGAATGATGGACTGTCGTTCTCTTTGCTTATTGAGTTGTTCATGCCATAATATGGACTTTTACCAAATAGGGCTGTCTTATATTATACTGTTCATGCCAGCTTTACTAATCTGAATCACTGTCTGGTCTCTCTCTCTCTCTCTCTCTCTCTCCTCTCTCTCTCTCTCTCTGTCTCTCTCTCTCTCTCTGTCTCTCTCTCTCTCTCTGTCTCTCTCTCTCTTTTGTCTTCTCTCTCTCATGTCTCTCTCTCTCTCCCTCTCTCTTCCCTCTCCTTCTCTCTTCGCTTCTCTCTCTCTTCGCTCTCTTTATTTCTCTCTCTAGACTATAAGGAGTTGGAGTTGTTGTGGCTGGTGTATTATGGAGGTGTACAGCATGACATCAGGAAGGAAGCTGGCCCTTCCTGCTGGGTCACTACAAGTTTGGCATGGCAAGAAGACATGAGCCAGGTAGCTACAATACGTCTGTTGTCTGTCTCTGTGTTTTAACATCTCCACCAGAGACGGGGTCAATACTTGTTTCCACTCCCACTTACAGTAACCCCTCTCAGTTTCCAAATGTAATACGTCTATTTTTAAAACCATCTTGTCCTACTGTGTTGGTCTGTAGATCGATGAGAAATCAGTGGCACGGTACCAGCAGGTGATAGGAGTGGAAGTCCTGCGAGTGATCGTCAAGCAGAGAGAGCAAAAGAATGCAGTCGGCCATCTTTACTAATCTGTCTTCAGGACAGCAGCATAGACAGCCACGTCCTCAGACACAGAGACTCCACTCTCTGCAATGAGGTGGGTTGGTTGGTTGATTAATTGTTGGCTGGTTGTTTGATTGATTGTTAATTGTTGTTGATTGAATAAAATTTATTTTTAAATCATTATTAAAACACGTGCAAACATTACATATAACTAGAAGTGGGTGAATTTTCCTGTTTGTTTTAGCTGTTTATAAAAAAACCCATCTCACCCCTCCTCCTCCCCCCTTCTCCGTCCTCCTCATTCCTCCCCTTCCCCCCCTTATCCTCTCTCCTCCCTCTTCCCCCCCCCCTCTCCGTCCTCCTCAAGCCTTCTGCCTTCTCCCCTTTTCCTCCCCCTCCTCCCTCTCTGCCCTTCTCCGTCCTCCTCAAACCTCCTGCCGCCTCCTCCCTTCCTCCCTCCCCTGCCCCCCTTCTCCGTCCTCCTCAAGCCTGCCTGCCTTCTCCCCCTTTTCCTTCCCCTCTCCCCCTTCCTCCGCCCTCCTCCGCCCTTCTCCGTCCTCCCAACCTCCCTGCCTTCTCCTCCCTCCTCCCTCCTGCCAGATGTTCATGTCAGTGGATGAGCCCGACGCAGGCGGTGGGCAGGACACCCCAGGAGGGAGGGGGGAGAACCCCCAGCACTCTAGACAGTGTCTCCCGCAGCCGGGTGGGGCACTAGCTCCTGATGAGCGCCCCCCTAGGGAGTTTGACTCCCCTGGACTCCGGCCTCCCATGCCTCCAGGACTACTCTGTCACCTCGGGCACTCTCAGATCTCTCCTCTATCGACGAATGGACAGAGCACGGTGGAGGAGGGGGGAGCAGGGAGGAGGAGGAGCAGGGCAGGAGGGAGGAGCAGGCAGGAGGGAGACAGGGCAGGAGGAGGGCAGGCAGGCAGGGAGGAGGGCAGGGAGGGAGGAGAGGGCAGGGAGGAGGGGGAGCCGGCAGGAGGGGGGAGCCGGGCAGGAGGGGGAGCCGGGGAGGAGGGGGAGAAGGGCAGGAGGGGGAGCAGGGCAGGAGGAAGCCGGCAGGAGGGGGAGCCGGGCAGGAGGGAGGAGCCGGGCAGGAGGAGAGCCGGGGAGGAGGCCCGGCCACACTTGTACAGGTGACGGAAGGAGAAGGGGCGACAAGGATTGTGAGTGAGGAGATGCTGTGCAGTCAGCTTGGATAAGTTGATGACCAATGAGAATGGAGGAGCGAGGGATGCCTTCACTCTCCTCCTATACGGTAAGTACTGGACACACACACACACAGACACACACACAGACACACAGACACTCAGACACGACACACACAGAGGAGACAGATACTCAATAAAGACTCCCTGCACTCACAGGGAGCATCATTTGAATTGCATATCCAAACACTTACGATCACATTTAAATGTTCTGGATACTGATCTGAAAACGGTTTCTGAATACTGTTCTGAGTTCTGTTCTGGATACTGTTCTGAGTACTGTTCTAGATACTGTTCTGAGTACTGTTCTGAGTACTGTTCTGGGTACTGTTCTGAGTACTGGTTCTGAGTACTGGACTGTCTGTACTTTCTGGATACTGTTTCTAGGTACTGTTCTGAGGTACTGTTCTGAGATACTGTTCTGAGTACTGTTCTGAGTACTGTTCTGAGTACTGTTCTGATACTTTCTGATACTTCTGATACTGTTCTGGTACTGTTCGGGTACTGTTCTGAGTACTGTTCTGGGGGCAAATTTTACTGCTTATTGATTATTACCCTTCAAGTGAACTGAAACGGATCAATTTGAAAGTATATGTGGTGTGTGTATGTTGTGTGTATGTATTGTATATGTGTGTATGTGTGTGTGTGTGGTGTGTGTGTGTGTTGTGTGTGTGTGTGTGTGGGTGTGTGTGTGTGTGTGTGTGTGTGTGTGTGTGTGTGTGTGTGTGTGTGTGTGTGTGTGTGTGTGTGCGCAGATTGAGCTGCTGACACAGTGGCTCTGAACCTCCACAGGATAGATAAGGAGTCCAGCGCTGTGACCGTAACTACTGCTACTTTACCACCGCTAACCTGGAGAAACTACGCAACACGCATGTGCAGTGAAAACCGTAACTACTGCTACTTTACCCACCCCTAACCTGGAGAACTACGCAACATCATGTGCAGGTAAACACCGTAACTACTGCTACTTTCACGACCGCTAAGCCCGGAAGAAACTACGCCACAATCAGGTGCAGGTAAAACAAACACACACACACAGACACACACTTCAATTGATCCGTTCAGTTCACTCATTCGCTCACGTCTCTTCTTCGTGTTTCCTCTTCTTTCCCCCTTCCTCCCCTCTCTTTCCCATCTCCCTCCCCCTTCTTACCCCTTTTCTCCACCCCTCTCCACCTCTTCCCCCCTTTTCCTCCCCTACTTCGTCTGTCCCCCTAATACCACCTCTTCCTTCCCCCTCTTGCCCCAATCTTCCTCCCCCTTTTCTTGTTCCCCATCCTGTCCCAGCATACATTGTGTGGGAGAATCTGTAGATGTGTATGTCACAGGGTGATTGTGACTGCTGGCCCCCTCTTTCATGGTTTTTCCATTGTGGACGATGGTAGGAACCGTCAGTAGCAACTGGCTACGTCCCAAATGGGACCCTATTCCCTAACTCTGCACTTCTTGACCGGCCCTATGAAGCCGTTAGCGTTTTCCGTTAGCTGTTCAGCAGCATTCAGTAAGATTCATTAGCAATAGTATTGATAGCAATTTGCATTCATTACTCATTAGCGTTAGCAATGTACCAGTGATCAGTGACGGAAGGGGGCATGTAGTGTCAATCCGCTTGGTCGAAATACTACAGCCCCCCCCCCCCATGCCTCCTCCCTCCCCTGCCGCCATATCAGAGTGCCTGCGACAGCCGCTTCACCAGCTGAATGAAGAGGATGAGCCAGAACTTCCCCACAACGCGCGAAGCATGGACAACACACTTTGGCCAACAATGACGTCCCTCTTACAGGTGTGGTGTTGATATTGATTTAACCTTTAATTAACGAGCAAGATTCCAACCGCCGTGTCTTTGTGAGACGCAGAGTAGGTGAACGGATGATCTCCACATGTGTGGTTCCCATCGTGAAGCATGGAGGAGGAGGTGTGGGGATGCTTTGCTGGTGACACTGTCAGTGATTTATTTAGAATTCAAGGCACACTTAACCAGCATGGCTACCACAGCATTCTGCAGCGATACGCCATCCCATCTGGTTTGCGCTTAGTGGGACTATCATTTGTTTTTCAACAGGACAATAACAAGGCAATCTGAAAACAAGGCTCCCTAAATTTTATCAGCATATCGATTGCACGACACAGGCTGGCAAAACCATGGATCATTGTTATTCTAACTTCCGCGACCCATTTAAGGCCCTCCCCCGCCCCCTTTCGGAAAAGCTGACCACGACTCCATTTTGTTGCTCCCAGCCTACAAACAGAAACTAAAACAGGAAGCACCTGCACTCAGGTCTGTTCAACGCTGGTCCGACCAATCGTATTCCATGCTTCAAGATTGCTTCGATCACGTGGACTGACAATAACATTAATGAATACGCTGATTCGGTGAGCGAGTTTATTAGCAAGTGCATCGGTGATGTTGTACCCACAGCGTCTATTAAAACATTCCCCAACCAGAAACCGTGGATTGATGGCAGCATTCGCGCAAAACTAAAAGCGCGAACCACTGCTTTAAATCAGGGCAAGGCGACCGGAAACATGACCGAATACAAACAGTGTAGCTATTCCCTCCGCAAGGCAATCAAACAAGCTAAGCATCAGTATAGAGACAAAGTGGAGTCGCAATTCAACGGCTCAGACACGAGAGGTATTTGGCAGGGTCTACAGTCAATCACGGAGTACAAAAGGAAAACCAGCCCCGTCGCGGACCACGATGTCTTGCTCCCAGACAAACTAAACAACTTCTTTGCTTGCTTTGAGGACAATACAGTGCCACTGACACGGCCCGCTACCAAAACCTGCGGGCTCTCCTTCACTGCAGCCAACGTGTATAAAACATTTACATGTGTTAACGTGTTAACTCTCGCAAGGCTGCAGGCCCAGGCGGCATCCACAGCCGCGTCCTCAGAGCATGCGCAGACCAGCTGACTGGTGTGTTTACGGACATATTCAATCAATCCCTATTCCAGTCTGTTGTCCCCACATGCTTCAAGATGGCCACCATTGTTCCTGTTCCCAAGAAAGCTAAGGTAACTGAGCTAAATGACTATCGCCCCGTAGCACTCACTTCAGTCATCATGAAGTGCTTTGAGAGACTAGTCAAGGACCATATCACCTCCACCCTACCTGACACCCTAGACCCACTCCAATTCGCATACCGCCCCAACAGATCCACAGATGACGCAATCTCAATCGCACTCCACACTGCCCTTTCTCACCTGGACAAAAGGAACACCTATGTGAGAATGCTGTTCATTGACTACAGCTCAGCGTTCAACACCATAGTGCCCTCGAAGCTCATCAGTAAGCTAAGAACCTTGGAACTAAACAGCTCCCTCTGCAACTGGATCCTGGATATCTCTCATAGCTACCCCCAACCCTCTCATATCTCTCATAGCTACCCCCAACCCTCTCATAGCTACCCCCAACCCTCTCATATCTCTCATAGCTACCCCCAACCATCTCGTGTCTCTCATA
>NW_019945385.1:0-14425 GCF_002910315.2 Salvelinus sp. IW2-2015
TGTGTGTGTGTGTGGTGTGTGGTGTGTGTTGTGTGTGTGTGTGTGTGTGTGTGTGTGTGTGGTGTGTGTGTGTTATCTGGCCTGGCGGGCGGTTCATGGCTGGCGACGGTGTCAATGAAAACGTTATTAATTTTGTGTTGCAAGGGATAATGCATCCTTTTTCCGGTTCTCTTTGTGGCTAGTGTGTGATGTTCGTTAGTGGAGCGTTGGTGGGGGGACGGGACGGACGGGACAGTGAGGGTGGTGGTGGTGAGAGTGTGGCCTATTGGTGGCTACGCATTGAAGCATGCAAGTGTGTGGGATTGTGACAGCATTTTTTTACTAAAATAAATAATATGACTTGTCAGAAGTCCAGCCACCATTGATTAATCGTACACAAACGCCAACCCCAGATTGAATGAAATGTTCTGAATCCATAAAATACAACTATATTACACCTAATAAGCCTACATTTTTATTATTCTGTTTATTCTCTCACTCTGTTGAAGTTGTAATAAAATGTGGTTCTTTCTCGAAATTGAAAAATGTCAATAATATACTATATAATATATAAAAACAACAACTTCTGTTTTGACAGAGTCGGGAGGAGCTCTGGCCGATCCGTCTCAAATCACATAAGAATTTAAGACGTTAGTGCTCGGGTCGTTACCGCATTGCTTTAGCTCATTATTACTACAAGCTTGGCACGATGTTTTTGGATGGATGGAAGTGTTTTACTCAAGAATGCCCAATTCTCTCTCTCTACCTCTATCTACTCCTAACCGCCTCTCATACCTACCTGGTCTCTCTCTCTACGTACCTGTCTCTCTTCTCTCTACCTCTCTCTCAACTCTAACTACCTGTCCCTCTCGCTCTACCTACTTGGTCTCTTCTCTTTGTCTGACTCTCTCTCTACCTCTTCTCTCGCTCTACAATACTGTTGTCTTCTCTCTACCTACCTGTCCTCTCTTCTCTCTACTCCTCTCGTCTACACCTACCTGTACTGCTCTCTTCTACCTACCCTGTCTCTCTCACTCTCTCTCGTCTAACCCTACCTGTCTCTCTCTCTACCTACCTGTCCTCTCTCTCTACCTACTGTCCTCTCTTCTCTAACTACCGTTCTCTCTCTACCATACCTGTCTCTGCTGCTACCTACCTGTCTCTCTCTTTGTCTGACTCTCTCTGCTTCTCTTTTCTTTATCCAAATGGTGGTTTTGTTCTTTCAACTGGTTTTGCCCTTTCCTTGTGCAACAGGTCACAAATCTTGCTGCTGGATGGCACACTGTGGGTGTTTCACCCAATAGATTATGGGAGTTTATCAAAATTGGAATTTGTTTTCTAATTAAATTTGTGGATCTGTGTAATCTGAGGGAAATATGGTCGTTAACATTTGCAGGAGGTTAGAAGTGCAGCTCAGTTTCCACCGCTCATCTTTTCTCTTTTAAAAAACCTATCTTGTCTCTCGTTCTCTCTTTCTCTAAACTGTTCTATTCTCTCTTTTTTTCTCTCTCTTTCTCTCAGGCTCTGTCTCTCACACCTCTTGTCTCTGTCCTCAAATTCTCTCTCAACTAACTCTCTCTCTCACTCTCTCTCTAACTATTTCTGTCTCTCTCTCGTCTCCCTCTCAATTCAATTTCAGGGCTTTATTGGCATGGGAAAATAATAGTTTACTTGCCAAAAAGCAAGTGAAATGGATAAACAGTACAAAAAATAAAAACATTGCACTTACAAGTTCAAAAGAATAAAGAATTTCAAATATCATTATGATCCTTATACAGTGTTTGTAATTGATGTGCAAATTGTTTAAGTACAAAAGGGAAATAAATATGTATTTTACACTGGTGTTTGTTCTTCACTGGTTTGCCCTGTCTCTCTCTCTCTCTCCTCCTAACTATATGTACTCTCTCTCTCTCTCTCTCTCTCTAATTATCTTTCTGCTCTCTAAACTATCTCTCTGTAATATATCTCTCTAACTCTCTCTCCTGTGCATGCTGGGAGTTTTTGGGGATTCTGAGTGTCTCGCTGGGTGGATTACATTGTGTCTTTTTTCATTTTTCTTTGCTGGTTTTCCTTTCTGTCTAGGCATGGACTTAAGGTTATCATATACTTTAAAAAGTTTATTTGCAATTTTGGGAAGTTTGCAAGTTCAATTAAAATTGTTCCCGTTGGGTTGCAAACACCCGCTACAGGTTGATTAAACACGGCTTGAAGTTGTCGTTTCAACACCCGCCTGAAGGATCTCACTCTGAAACAGGTTATGTCCGTTTTCACACAACCCGGTCTGAAACAGGTTCTATGGTTCGTTTCAACACCGGACTCTGCGGCTTATTTCGTAAAACCGGATCTGAAACAGGTTATGTCGTTTCAAACACCCGGTCTGACGTTGTCAAACACGCCGTTGACGTATGTCGTTTCAACCGCTCTAAAATTCCACCCGGCTCTGATAAACTAGGTTATGCTCGTGTTCAAACACCCGGCTTCTGAAACAGGTTTATAGTCGTTTCAAACACCCGGCTTGAAAACAGGTTATGTTTTGGCAGTGTGTTGACTCACGCAGAGCAGACTCTGGAGTTATTTGTTTTAAAGTATGACCAGCAGACTGGTGTATGCTTATGCTAGTCAACAGATGTTTTGTGGTGTGGGGATGTTGGCCCATATAGCGACATGCTTGCCCGAAAAGGGAGAAGGCACGAGGGAAGGGGTGCAGGTGGTCTCGTAAGCCTGGCCCACTGATTGTAGAGAGAGGTGGTCTCGTAACGCCTGGGCCCACTGATGTAGAGAGAGGTGGGTCCTCGTAACGCCCTGGGCCACTTGATGTAGGGAGAGGTGGTCCTCGTAACGCCTGGCCCACTGATGTAGGAGCGGTGGTCCTCGCAAACGCTGGCCCATGATGTAGGGAAGAGGTGGTCCTCGCAACGCCTTGGCCACTGATGTAGGAGAGAGGTGGTCCTCGTACACGCCTGGGCCACCTGATGTAGAGAGAGGTGGTCCTCGTAACGTTCCTGGGCCGCATGATGTAGAGAGAGGTGGTCTCGTAACGCCTGGGCCCACTGATGTAGACGAGAGGTGGTCCCTCGTAACGCCTGGGCCACTGATGTAGGGAGAGGTTGGTCCGACAGTGATAGAAAAGTCCCACAAGCACCTGTTGCCCTGAGGAACAAGCTGTCCGTGTTGAGGGTAAACGGAGTTGCAGCTTGTACCCAGAGGGGCATAGCGTGTGTTATGGCAGCAGAAAAATATTGTTTTGTGGAGGTAAGGATGGATTTGGGGAGGCCAATTCCCCCAGACGGTGAGGAGATGCCCCAGTACGAGTGATGGGGTTAAGGTGGAGCTAGTCTCTCCAGGTAGTGGAGGAGATGTCCACTAACGGGTAATGGGTTCAGGTGGGGCCAGTTTCCCAGGTAGTGGAGGAGATGCCTCGTACGACGTGATGGGGTTGCAAAGTGGGGAGTGTTCAGAGGGGATGTGGCTGAGGGAGTCAGGGGTCTGTGGCTCAGTTGAGGAGAATCAGGCAGAAGGATATGGCATCTCTGTTGATAATGATGCCAGCCCTCGGTTGACGACTCAATTTTACAATTTAGCGGATGTAAATGGGTTCCTGGATCAGACTTTTGGGAAATCTGTCAAATTGGCAGATTTTTTTGATGTTTGATAGTTTTGTGAGGTCAGTTTTGGTGTTACGGAGAGGTGGGGTAGAACCAGTTGAGTGAGAAGAAGCGGTTTCCGCTTGAGGAAATGTGTTACTGCTGTCACGGCAGAAAAAGGTAGTGGGAAAACGTGGCAAGGTAAGAGAAAATGAACACAATGATGATATCATGCCTCAAGTTGTTTTTTGTTCTAGTTTCTCTGTGGTATTCCTTCTGTTTTTTCCCATTCCTCTTTTCTATAAGGGCGGCGAATCAATTGCCAAGGATCCTCAATCAACGTGTGAGCCAACGACTGGGAGCGTGAGTCATATATCCGTACAATACGTCCAGCAACTCACTTGGAATGTACATTGGCTTTGAGGCGAGCCTTGCATTTCCACACACACACACACACACACACACACACACACACACACACACACACACACACACATCCATCTAACACGTATGGTGGAGTGAGCCATTTTGCACCATTTATCTTGGTGCCTGTTTACTTTGGGTATCTCACTCACACAGTGCAGCTGTTGGGAGGGTTAATGACATCTCACAACCCCCCGCCTGGCCACATCACACAAGTGTGTGTGTGTGTGTGTGGCTGACCCGTATTGTGTGGCTAATGTGGTTGTGGTGGCCATTAGCCCAGGGCATGACCTCTCACTCTTTTTCTCTCACCCTCATTTTTTACTCTTTTTTCTCTCTCTCTCTCCCTTTTTCTCTCTCCTTCGCTTGCTCTCTCGCGCTCTCGCTCTCTAGCTTTGTCAGGATTTCTATCAATCTTCGGTCTTTCTCTTGATCTATCTATCTCTATCTCTTTCTTGCTCTGTTTCTCTGTCTCCTTCCCTCTCACTCATTTTCTTTTTCTCATAGACACTTTCTCTATTTTCCTCTTTCATATTCCCTCACCCCTCCTCTCATCAGAACCCTTTTACAGAGCTCACCAACAACATCTCACGGTTTGACTTCAGTATGCGACGTTTGTCAAGGGGGAGGGGATAAACGTCACATTTTGACGGTTAAGTTTAGGCATTCATTCTGAGTTAAGGGTTAAGGTGTGGGATAGGGTTCAATAAGTGCCTAGCACTGGGATTGAACACATGACCCTCGGAGCCCCGAGCTCGCAGCTTATCCGCCATCCCCATCCACATCGCCCTTGCCGCAAGCCTACTTGATGGTAATGGAGCTCAACGTTGCCTCTAGTGGCCGGTTTTGAAGGCATCTCCCGGCATCCTGGGGACATGGATGAACGTCGAATATCGCCTTGGATCTCGAGTGACCTGACTGCCCTCACACTCCGTCTCTCCTCAGAACCCTTTTTTCCAGATCACAGGGCTTTAGATGGATTTCGTTCTCCTTTCATCTCTCCCTCTCTTTMTTCCTTTAACTCTCCCTCTCTCTTTCCCTTTCTTTCTCTATAGACGTGTGTACACCCGCGGTGTGGAAGGCTTTGCGGAAAAGAAACCTATTTTCACTCCATATTGTTTTTCTCAATACCCAGACTTACTCAGCCCTAAAGGTCCACATATCTATTACCAAGAAGGGAGAGAAGCCTAGTGCTCAAAGTGGGATTACAACCCTGAGTCAGAACAATAATAAAGTCTCAAAGTTTGAGAAATAAACGTCAACTTTGGTTCAAGAGCATAGATGCATGTGTTAGCATACGCTGCTCAATCAAGTAGAAATCTTAATGTCTTAAAAAATCCATTATACTCTCTTCTCTCTACGGACGTGTTTTTCTATTTCACCCTCTGTTGCTACCTACCAGAGCGATTGAGTGGAATTCATTCATAATGGGTAGGGTTGCAAAGCTACTGGCAATTTAGCAAAGTTACCGGAATCTTCAGTAATTTTGGTAATTCACAGAAAATCTATGGCAATCTATCAATTTTGGTCATTTATACTTGAATAACAAAAAAAAAATATTTCATATTTAGTATTAATTTAATTATCTGTGTCCATATTATCCATGATTATCTAGTACATAGATCATATTGTTCAAGAGAAAATAGATTATTCTTTTCATTAATGATGCTAATCAACAATGACATTATTGTCAATTAACTCTGCAACTTTTGCAACTAATGACTTTTTTCACAACTGCCACCAGTTTGACACCAAACACATTAACAACAAATACATATTGATATAGTAAAAAAGTTTGTGAACAAATTTTAGGGATATTTCATACTGAAATCCTCAAATTCAACACCAATCGTCACTAAGTTGATGGTTTATATTTCGGATAACGTTTTACAGCTTCGTCATTCAATTTTTTTATTTTTTTATCTTATTCAATTATTTGATATATTTTACATGTGATAAGGCCACACATATTTACATAGCTGTGACAATGTGATATACTCTAAAGGGCACTGGATGTGATAGATTAGATCAAATCCTTGTAGTTTAGTGCTAAACTTGGAAGGTTTCCAGTAATATACCCTCCTTTTGAAATCCTAGTTATGGGTCTCTGGGATATTGCGGCTGAAATATTGTCACATTAAGCCTCCTCTTCCTCGTCGCATTTATCCCGTCACCATGGAAACCATCTCCCAGAAGTCCCCTCTCTGTACAGAGAGAAGAATGATAATTGTGAGCTAGACTCGGCTGGAAGGAAAGAACACCCCCTTCCAGGTTTCCCAGACTCATAAAACTAACTTCAAGGTTTCATTTGATTAGGTGAGTAGTGTTGTATTTTGTCAACGTTATTCCCCAGTGTGATTATCCATAGGCTACAATGACTGTGGGGACTGTATGCTGTTTCGCTTCCTCTATCTACACCACGTTCAAAGTTTGGGGTCACTTAGAAATGTTATTGTTTTTGAAAGAAAAGCACTTTTTTTTGTCCATTAAATAACATCAAATGGATCAGAAATACATTGTAGACATGTGATAATGTTGTAAATGACTATTGTGCTGGAAACGGCAGATTGTTTATGGAATATCTACATAGGCGTACAGAGGCCCATTATCAGCAACCATCATTCCTGTGTTCCAATGGCAACGTTGTGTTAGCTAATCCAAGTTTATCATTTTAAAAGGCTAATTTATCATTAGAAAACCCTTTTGCAATTATGTTAGCACAGCTGAAAACTGTTCTTTCTGATTAAAGAAGCAATAAAACTGGCCTTCTTTAGACTAGTGAGTATCTGGAGCATCAGCATTTGTGGGTTCGATTACCGGTTTAAAATGGCCAGAAACAAAGAACTTTCTCTGAAACTCGTCAGTCTATTCTTGTTCTGAAAATGAGGCTATTCCATGTGAGAAATTGCCAAGAAACTAAAGATCTCGTACAACACTGTGTACTACTCCTTCACAGAACAGCGCAAACTGGCTCTGACCAGAATAGAAAGAGGAATGGGAGGCTTCGATGCACAGCTGAGCAAGAGGACAAGTACATTAGACTGTCTAGTTTGAGAAACAGTCCTCAACTGGCAGCTTCATTAAATAGTACCCGCAAAACACCAGTCTCAACGCCAAGAGTGAAGAGGCGACTCCGGGATGCTGGCCTTCTAGGCAGAGTTGCAAAGAAAAAGCCCTATCTCAGACTGGCCAATAAAAATAAAAGATTAAGATGGGCAAAAGAAATACAGACACTGGAGAGAGGAAGATTGGAATATAGTGTGGATGGACAGACTAATCTAAGTTTGAGGTGTTCGGATCACAAAGAAGAACATTCGTGAGACACAGAAAAAATGAAAAGATGCTGGAGGAGTGCTTGATGCCGTCTGTCAAGCATGGTGGAGGCATTATGATGGTCTCGGGGTGCTTTGGTAGTGGTAAAGTGGGAGATTTGTACAGGGTAAAGGGATCTTGAAGAAGGAAGGCTAATCACTCCATTTTGCAACGCCATGTCATACCTGTGGAGGCGCTTAATTGGAGCCAATTTCCTCCTACAACAGGAGAATGACGCAAAGCACAGCTCCAAACTATGCAAGAACTATTTAGGGAAGAAGCAGTCAGCTGGTATTCTGTCTATAACAGAGTGGCCAGCACAGTCACCGGATCTCACCCCATTGAGCTGTTGTGGGAGCAGCTTGACCGTATGGTACGTAAGAAGTGCCCATCAAATCAATCCAACTCGTGGGGGGTGCTTCAGGAAGCATGGGGTGGAATCTCTTCAGATTACCTCAACAAATCAACAACTAGAATGCCAAAGGTCTGCAAAGCTGTAGTTGCTGCAAATGGAGGATTCTTTGACCAAAGCAAAGTTTGAAGGACACAATTATTATTTCAATTAAAAATGATTATTTATAACCTTGTCAACGTCTTGACTATATTTCCTATTCATTTTGCAACTAATGTCATGTACGTTTTCATGGAAAACAAGGACATTTMTAAGTGACCCCAAAATCTATCTATCTATAGCATGACAGCAAATAATGAAAAGGAAATGGCATAAAAACAGCAAGCTGGCTGTTTAGACAGCAACCCSACAGATAGWAACTTATGTTATGTTCATAGGTCCTTCGAGGTGAATGCTGCCTATCGTGTTCCTTTATGATGCTAGTTGAGAAACATATGGCYTTCATAAAGATATTCCTGCTWCGAAAATGCACTCACTTTTGGGTTAAAGCATCTGCTTAAATGGCATATATTATCTTCCCTTCCCTGAAGTAGCTATGTTGAAGTAGGAAGCACGCAGAGTTAAAAGCATAACTGACTGGTATATCTTCACTTAAATGTTGACTGATGCCTTTTGCACATACTGTCACTACCCGAGAGATCGTGAAATATAACTCATATTCATCACTAYTATTAACCTTTCGCCTTTCCTACTGGTGTTGGATCTTAATGTGATCACCCTGTTGCAGGAGAACGTTCCTGTAGTGCAGGACATTTAAAACTTGTAGTGTATTTGAGGTTTAAGAAGGCTTCTGAAGTTTGTAATTTCCACTTTGKAATTTCAGACWTCATTTTCYGTTAAGAAAAATATATCAACCCCTACTGAAATGTCCATTAATTATAATCCACATAATAATTCACATTTCCTGTTGCTGTGGAAATATTTTCCTGTTGTAGCAAACTGGATAAAATKAAGATCCTACATTTGAATGGAACCACTTTACATGTAAATGTATATTGCTTCTATAGGTGTTGGGCAAGGTTTAGCATCGTGACTTTAGTGATTTGGCCCGGCATTATGAAGGAATATTATCAATACATGTGAACTTGTGCTTTTCTGCACATGGCCCTCTGGAGAACAAATTAACACTGTGTGTGTGTGGTGTTCGATAGTGCGTGTGCTTGTCGCGTGCGTCAGCGTGCCTGTGCGTGTTTGCGTCGCTCGATGCCGTCTACCGCGTGCGTGCGTGTTCGCTAGCAGTCTGCGCTTTCCGTTAACAGATCCGCGTGCTTGTGCGTTGTGTAGCCGCATAGCATCGTAGATGCTGTGGTGTCCAACACACCTACTTCGCGACGCATGTGGTTGTCTAACAGCTATCCAGTTCTCTTTTAGATTATATCACTAATGACTTAATAACCTAAACAGAGAAACGGAATCAATCAGAATCATAGAACATGCACACTGACTCACAGTGGCAGTAGAATAGCAAATGTACGAGAGGTCAACTCTACTCATCCCCTCGACTTCCATCTCCTCTATTATCTCCTCTCCATGCTCTCTCCATCTCTCTCGCCTCTCTCTCTCTATACATACTCTCTCTTCATTATTCCACCCCATCTCTCTTCTCTATACCTCTCCTCAGTAATTGAGAGGAATAACCAGGTACCTTAGAAAACCATTCAATGTTTCTAGATCACCAGAACACTTTTAATAATTAGTTTCAGTTATCTAACTCACGACATTATTTTGCTTAGTTCGCCAGATCGCACCAGTTAGACCCACCCTGTGTCCGCTAATGGCACCAAACTGGTAACCAAGGGAAGTTGGGATAGCAAAACTCATAGACGAATTATATCCGTATGATGTCACCATATCTTGTATTTATTACAGTCCCATTAGCAGTAGGGGAGAACCAATTTGAGCAACAACTGAAACCACGCTTAACCACTACATTTAAGGCACATCAGCATTCTCAGTGACGTTGTGAGCTCTCCTTTTCGTTGACGAAAGTTTTATTCAGCACTCCTTAATTTATCTATGGGAACCATCCCGCTTCTTACATCCTAATTACAGACCTGCTCGTGGCCCTTACTTAGCTTATAAACATACTGTTTTATGGTAGTAGGCAAGTCATTTTAATATCATACACTACCACACTCTGTTCTACTAACAAAAAAAAGAAAAGACATTATTGCATAAATGACATCAAAATGGATCAGAAATACCATATGTCAAGTACATCTTAGATATACTTGGTATGTAAACTCGACTATTGAAGCTGGAACACGGCGAGACTTCGTATTCATGGAATTATCTCCTCATATGTGCCGTTACCACGAAAGGGGCACCACCATATCACGCAACACAGCTTCACTTCCTCTGTCGTTCCAATGGCACGTTGCAGTAGCTAATTCAAGTTCATATCATTTTCAAAGGCTAATTTGACTAATTAGAAAACCTTTTGGCAATTATGTTAGCACAGCTGAAAACTGTTACCTATCATGATTAACAGAAGTCAATAAACTAACATCGGCCTTCACTTATAGACTTATATGAATGTATATCTGCAGAGCATACAGCATTTGTGGTTCGATCTACAGTCATTAAATGGCTCAGAATTACTAAATAGTATACTATCTTCTTCACTGAATACTTGTCCAAGTCTCTATTCTTGTTCTGAACGAAATGAACGGCTATTCATTGTCGACGTAAGAATTGCCAAGAACTGAAAGATCTTATTCAACGCTGTGTAACTACTTCTATTCACAGAAAACAGTTCGCTTAATCTCGTACTCACTAACGTCTAAATTGCTGAATAGAATGAGAAGTGGGAGGCCACCGGTGCAAAACTGAGCCAACAGACACGACAAGTACACTTAAGAGTGTCCTAGCATTATGCATGATATCTATGTCATCACAAGTCCTTACATACTTGGCAGCTCATTCTAACATTTAGTACCATCTTATCACTCTGTCAATTCATCCTAGTCTTCCCTAACGCTCACTTCGCTCATATTGTGTAGTCCTGATAGTAGGCCCGACACTGGGCAATAGACCACATCGAGTGATCTCCTCACACGCGTCACTCTATGATATGTTACTTTTCTTGTTCTCAGTTCTTTATCGTATGTGTTCCTTTCTTGCACCCATGTTTTGAGTATATGATGTTCTTGATAGTTTAGTCCAGACTCCTGAGATAACTCTAAGTGTCCGCTTTCCAGAACCCTATGCACCATTTTTCACAACATTTGTTAGCCCTTACCAACGCCTCTATTCTTCACATGAAATTGTGAAAACTTCAAAGATGTGTTTTAATTATCACTCATGATCATTATCAGACTGTCCTTACCACAACTACATTTCTCAACTACCCTCTCACTTACTTATTCACTCGATACAACTTGAGGTGTTGCTACAATGTTATGAGGTAAAAAACAAATAAATGTCATCTCATACTGTTATAACATAAGAAACATTGTCTACCAGGTACAACGTCACTAGACCCTTTACAGTAGTATTCTATCTACATTTCCACTCATTTATCATGTTGAGATACTGACTAACTTATTTAAGTACAGGCCTCTGTGAGTCTTCTTGGGTATGGCGGCTACAAAGGCTTGGATATTTGGTGTTGAAGTATTATATTCTTCACCCATCTCTAATCAGACTGTGCAAGAGTACCATTCAAAATTTGCTTCTATGATCTGCTCTCGAGTTATTGGAGATGAGCTGTCCTTACATAATAAGCTACCATATTCGCTTGCACCTAGGGTGAGTGCAGTATGTTCCTGATAGCTGCTCCTGATTCTGTTCCTGCTGAAGCGCAGAGATCTTAATCATTCAAGGTTATACCAATCAAAGGTTATCTCTGTCTGGTCAATTTCATATTTTCCCTCGATCCTGAGTAATCTCCCAGTCCTGCCATTGAAAAACATACCCACAGCATGATTCTGCCACAATCATGCTTCACTGTAGGATGGTGCCAGGTTTCCTCCAGATGTAGACTTGGCATTCAGGCCAAAAGAGTTCAATCTTTGTTATATTAGACCAGAGAATCTTGTTTCTCATGGTCTGAGAGTCTTAGGTGCTTTGGCAACTCCAGTGGGCTGTCATGTGCTTTTACTGAGGAGTGGCTTCCGCTGCATCTCCATAGCCTGATTGTGAAGGCCTGCAGATGATGGGTGTGAATCTGACGAAATTCTGATTGACTGTCGACGCCATGACCTCACGGCTTGGTTTTTGCTCTGACATGCACTGTCAACTGTGGGACTTTATATAGACAGGTGTGCATTTCCAAATCATGTCCAATCAATTGAATTTACCAACAGGTGGACTCCAATCAAGTTGTGAATCATCTCAAGGATGAATAATGGAAACAGGATTCACCTGAGCTCAATTTTGAGTCTCATAGCAAAGG
Organism: Salvelinus sp. IW2-2015; assembly: GCF_002910315.2. Classification (NCBI taxonomy): domain Eukaryota; kingdom Metazoa; phylum Chordata; class Actinopteri; order Salmoniformes; family Salmonidae; genus Salvelinus; species Salvelinus sp. IW2-2015. The sequence goes on from NW_019945385.1 coordinate 12,107, forward strand.
GTCTGAATATTTATGTAAATAAGGTATTTTGTTTTTTATGTTTTATACATTTGCAAACACTTCTAAAAACTGTTTTCACTTCATCATTATTGGGTATTGTGTGTAGATTGCTGAGGATTTTTTATTTAATCCATTTTAGAATAAGGCTGTAATGTAACAAAATGGGGGAAAGTCAAGGGGTCTGAATACTTTCCGAAGCCACTGTATATATATATTTTTTATTGGCCTTCAGTTAATAAAAAAGTAAGTAGGTCAAATAAAATATTCACAGTGGAATATGTAGCTTATTCAAGGGCACTCACCAAATGTATAAAAAGATATCTAGACATTATGGTTAAATTATTTAAGTTGCCTTGTACCACCTGAATTCAAATCGCTATCAAGCTCTGTAACTGAAGTTGGAATGTAGATTATCGAACTGTTGACTGTTTCAGTGAAAGTTATAAATGAATCCTTTATGTGGAAACACACACACACACAGAGAGAGAGAGAGAGAGAGAGAGAGACTTTGATACTGGTAGTGACAGCTCAGGGATTCTTATATCTCTCTTTTCGGTTTCCAGGTTGAGGTTTGGGGTTGGGTGGGAAGACTAGGTGGAGGACATTGTAGTTTCACCTTTACTTGTTGTTCTCAACTTGACTTTTATTAAACAAATGTATTGGGTTAAAAGGTGTAAAGAATAATGAAGATATTGACATAAAATTGAGGGTAAGGTTGTGTGTGGTATAGGATACAAACTAGGTTTAGGGTTTAGGTTTAGGGTTGGGTACATGATATGAAACCCAGTTTAGAGTAAGGGTAAAGGTTTAGGGGTAGGTTGTGTAATAGCATGTTAACCCGTTTAGGTGAAAGGGTAAAGGTTTGGGGGTAGGGTTGGTGTATAGCATAATACCGGTTCTAGGTAAGGGTAAAGGTATGTTGGGGTAGGTTGGTATAAGCATATTAACTCCGGTTAGGGTAAGGTAAGGTTGGGTAGGGTGGTACAAGGATACGAACCCCGGTTTAGGGAGGTAAGGGTGGTAGGGTTGGTCATCGATATTACAGAGTTAGGAATTGGTCGTTATGAGCTTAACCTCGGTTTTAGGTAAGTAGTTTGGGGCGTGATAGTAGGGTTTAGGGTAAGTAAGGTTTGGGGGTAGGGTTTGAGTACACAGATACGAACCCGGTTTAGGTTTAAAGGGTAAATCGGTTTGGGAGTAGGGTTGAGGTACAGAATACGAACCCAGTTTTAGGGTAGAGGTAAAGGTTTGGGGGTAGGGTTGGTCATAGCATATTAACCCAGGTTATAGGTGAAAGGGTTAAAGTTTGGGGTGAGGGTATAGCAAGTTAATCCAGGTTTAGGTAAGGGGTAAAGGTTTTGGGGTAGGGTGATAGCACTATTATTACCCGGTTTAGGGTAAGGGTAGAAGGTTGGTGGAGGGTATGGGTATAGCATTTTAACGACAGGTTTAGAAGTAAGGGTAAAGTTTGGAGGTAGGGTATAGCATATGTAACCTGGTTTAGGAGGTAAGGGTAAAGGTTTGGGAGTGTAGGGTATGTAGAGTATTACGTTTCTAAGGTAAGGGTAAATGGTTTGGGGGTAGGGGTGGGTATAGCCTATTAACCCCGGTTTTTAAGAGTAAGGGTAAAGGTTTGGTGGTAGGGGGTATAGCAATTAACCGGTTTAAGAAGGGTAAAGGTTGGGGTAAGGTGGTACTAGCATTATTGCAACCCGGTTTTATAGGTTAAGGGTAGAAGGTTTTGGAGGTAGAGGGTGAGGTAAGATATACCAACCCAGGCTTTAAGTAAGGGTAAAGGTTTTGGAGGTAGCGGTTGGGTACTAGCATATTACAACCGTTTGAGTAAGGGTAAAGGTTTGGGGTAGGTTTGAGGTACGATAGAACCCGTTTAGAAGGTAAAGAGGTAAAGGTTGTGAGTGTAGGGATAATAGAACCGGTAAGCAGGTAGTTTGTGTAGTAGAGCATAACCAGTTTAAGGTAAAGGATAAAGGTTGGGGGTAGGGTTGGGTAGCAGAGGGATGGAGGCCGTCTTTAAGGGTAAGGATAAAGGTTTGGGGGGTAGGGTATAGCATAAATTCAACCCGTTTTAAAGGTAAGGGTAAAGGTTTGGGGGTAGGGTGGGTAAGCAAGATACGAAACCCGGTTTAGGGTAAGAGTAAAGGTTTGGGGGTAGGGGTTTGGGTACAGCAATATTAACCCAGGTTTAAGGTAGGATAAAGGTTTGGGGTAGAGGTATAGCATAATTAACCCGTTTAAGGTAAGGTAAAGGTTGGGGGGTAGGGTTGGGTACAAGATACGAACCAGTTTAGGGTAAGAAGT